>NC_091984.1:213029864-213207679 GCF_044704955.1 Pristiophorus japonicus | reverse complement strand
GTGGGGTGGAGGGGGTGCTGTGCGTATGTGTGTGGGGGGGGGGGTGGGAGGATGTGTGTGTGTTGTGGGGGGGTGGGAGGGTGTTGTGTGGGGGGAGGGGTGGGGCGTGCGGAAGGGAGGGTGGGTGGAGGTGTGTGTGGAGAGGGGGGGGGAGGCTGGAAAGAGGCACCCCTGCTCTCCTTCGATCATTGAGTGCCCCCATCCCATGCTCCTCCATCCTTTGCCACGCTGCCCACCCCCCTCCATCCCTGTTGCCACGCTCCCCCACACCCCCATTTCCGTTGCCACGCCCCTCCCCCCCCGGTTGCCACGCCCCTCCCCCCCCGGTTGCCACGCCCCTCCCCCCCCGGTTGCCACGCCCCTCCCCCCCGGTTGCCACGCCCTCCCCCCGGTTGCCACGCCTTCTTCCCCCCCTCCCCCCCCCGGTTGCCACGCCCCTCCCCCCCGGTTGCCCACACCCCTCCCCCCCCCGGTTGCCACGCCCCTCCCCCCCCCCCGGTTGCCACGCCCCTCCCCCCGGTTGCCACGCCCCCACCCGTTCGCCACGTCGCCCAGCCCCCCCCCCCGTCGCCACGCCGGCCCTCCCCCCGTCGCCACGCCGGCCCTCCCGGCCCGCTCCCTCCCCCCCGTCGCCACGCTCCCCCTCCCCCCCCGTCGCCACGCTCCCCTCCCCCCCGTCGCCACGCTCCCCTCCCCCCCCCCGTCGCCACGCTCCCCTCCCCCCCGTCGCCACGCTCCCCTCCCCCCCGTCGCCACGCTCCCCTCCCCCCCGTCGCCACGCTCCCCTCCCCCCGTCGCCACGCTCCCCTCCCCCCAACGCTTTGCCATGCTCCTCTCTCCTCCCCCCCAACGCTTTGCCACGCTCCTCCTCCCCCCTCCCCCCTCCCACCCCTTGCCACGCTCCCCCTCCCCCCCACCCCTTGCCACGCTCTCCCTCCCCCCCTCCACCCCTTGCCACGCGTCCCCTCCCCCCCACCCCTTGCCACGTGCCACGCTGTCCCCTCCCCCCTTTGCCACGCTCCCCCCTCCCCCCTTGCCACGCTCCCCCCCTTGCCATGCTCCCCCCTCCCCCTCCCCCCCACCCCTTGCCACGCTACCCCTCCCCCCCACCCCTTGCCACGCCCCCCCTCCCCCCCCACGCCACGCTCCCCCTCCCCCCACCCCTTGCCACGCTCCCCCTCCCCCCCACCCCTTGCCATGCTCCCCCTCCCCCCCACCCCTTGCCACGCTCCCCTCCCCCCCCACCCCTTGCCACGCTCCCCCTCCCCCCCCACCCCTTGTCACGTTCCCCCTCCCCCCCACCCCTTGCCACGCTCCCCCTCCCCCCCCACCCCTTGCCACGCTCCCCCTCCCCCCCCACCCCTTGTCACGTTCCCCCTCCCCCCCACCCCTTGCCACGCTCCCCCTCCCCCCCCACCCCTTGTCACGTTCCCCTCCCCCCACCCCCCACCCCTTGCCATGCTCCCCCTCCCCCCCCACCCCCTTTCCACGCTCCCCTCCCCCCCCACCCCTTGTCACGTTCCCCCTCCCCCCCACCCCTTGCCACGCTCCCCCTCCCCCCCCCACCCCTTGCCACGCTCCCCCCTCCCCCCCCACCCCTTGCCACGCTCCCCCCTCCCCCCCCACCCCTTGCCACGCTCCCCCTCCCCCCCCACCCCTTGCCACGCTCCCCCTCCCCCCCCCACCCCTTGCCACGCTCCCCCTCCCCCCCCACCCCTTGCCACGCTCCCCCTCCCCCCCCACCCCTTGCCACGCTCCCCCTCCCCCCCCCACCCCTTGCCACGCTCCCCCTCCCCCCCACCCCTTGCCACGCTCCCCCCCACCCCCCACCCCTTGCCATGCTCCCCCTCCCCCCCCCACCCCTTGCCACGCTCCCCCTCCCCCCCCACCCCTTGTCACGTTCCCCCTCCCCCCCCACCCCTTGCCACGCTCCCCCTCCCCCCCCACCCCTTGCCACGCTCCCCCTCCCCCCCCACCCCTTGCCACGCTCCCCCTCCCCCCCCACCCCTTGCCACGCTCCCCCTCCCCCCCCACCCCTTGCCACGCTCCCCCTCCCCCCCCACCCCTTGCCACGCTCCCCCTCCCCCCCCACCCCTTGCCACGCTCCCCTCCCCCCCCACCCCTTGCCACGCTCCCCCTCCCCCCCCCACCCCTTGCCACGCTCCCCCTCCCCCCCACCCCTTGCCACGCTCCCCCTCCCCCCCCCCCACCCCTTGCCACGCTCCCCCCCCCCCACCCCTTGCCATGCTCCCCCCCACCCCTTGCCACGCTCCGCCTCCCCCCACCCCTTGCCACGCTCCCCCTCCCCCCACCCCTTGCCACGCTCCCCCTCCCCCCCACCCCTTGCCACGCTCCCCCTCCCCCCCCACCCCTTGCCACGCTCCCCCTCCCCCCCCACCCCTTGCCACGCTCCCCCTCCCCCCCCACCCCTTGCCACGCTCCCCCTCCCCCCCCACCCCTTGCCACGCTCCCCCTCACCCCCCACCCCTTGCCACGCTCCCCCTCCCCCCCCACCCCTTGCCACGCTCCCCCTCCCCCCCCCACCCCTTGCCACGCTCCCCCTCCCCCCCACCCCTTGCCACGCTCCCCCTCCCCCCCCACCCCTTGCCACGCTCCCCCTCCCCCCCACCCCTTGCCACGCTCCCCCTCCCCCCCCACCCCTTGCCACGCTCCCCCCTCCCCCCCACCCCTTGCCACGCTCCCCCTCCCCCCCCCACCCCTTGCCACGCTCCCCCTCCCCCCCACCCCTTGCCACGCTCCCCCTCCCCCCCCACCCCTTGCCACGCTCCCCCTCCCCCCACCCCTTGCCACGCTCCCCCTCCCCCCCTCCACCCCTTGCCACGCTCCCCCTCCCCCCCTCCACCCCTTGCCACGCTCCCCCTTCCCCCCTCCACCCCTTGCCACGCGCCACGCTCCCCCCTCCCCACCCCTTGCCACGCTTCCCCCCCCTCCCACCCCTCCTCTTCCCCCTCCCACCCCTCCTCTTCCCCCTCCCACCCCTCCTCTTCCCCCTCCCACCCCTCCTCTTCCCCCTCCCACCCCTCCTCTTCCCCCTCCCACCCCTCCTCTTCCCCCTCCCACCCCTCCTCTTCCCCCTCCCACCCCTCCTCTTCCCCCTCCCCAGGTACCCACGCTCCCCCAGCTCCCCCGAGCCATTGCGCTGGCGTGCATGCTCCAACACGCCTGCACAACGCTGCCGGCACTGAGAAGAAGGCATGATCCCTAGCCCCGCCCCCCTGCAGGCTGTGATCGGCTTGCTCCTCCCCAGGGAGACTACGCTGCACCACGCCATGGTCCAGGAGGACCGGAGAATTGCTGCAGAATATTCCGGCGCATCTTCGAGCCCAGGCCGGTCACGTAAGTCTCGGAGGTGCGCCATTTTCACCAGATGCTGAAACTTGTATAATAAAACAATGCATTCCCTTGTCTGTGCTGAACTCTCTTCTTCCCTTCCCTATACTACAGCATGTCAACTTCTTGGCAAGTATCAATAGCTCTCAATGGTTTAACATAGCATAATTAGAGCTAGTTTGACCACTCTACCCGCCCTGCCTGCTATGTGATGGCCATCCTTCCCCGTGAGGCTGTGCAATGTTCACTCTTCCCTCTTTTCCTCTCTACCACCCCCACTCCGAGCGACTGTATTACATACTTCCTTCTCGTCACCTTCTGGGTTCCCTGTTCGATTTTTGTCCTTATTTTCATGCGTCGTTGCCAATTTCAATTTTTTGCTTTGTTCTGCAGGTCATGCGAGTCTCTGGCAGGGAAAGAAGTGGCAGGTAAGCCCTAACCTTTGCAGCTTGCTTGTGTTTTACAGTGGGGTTGGGTTTGGACGGGTTTAGGGCTGGGGACTCGAGGAGGAAACTTGCGATAAAATCCCGAAACCGAGTCGTGTTTTCCAAGACAATGGCTTATTATCTGCACGAAAGCAAAATGCTGCGGATGCTGGAAATCGGAAATAAAAACACAACGTGCTGGAAATTCTCGGCAGGTCAGGCAGCATCTGTGAAGCGAGAAACAAAGTTAATGTGTCGGGTCGATAAGCTTTCACCAGAAATGGCTGCTTATCCGTCTCTGTCCTTCATTGACATCTGAAGCTTCCTGTCCCGAGATTATTTGCAGTTATGTTTTTAATTGCAGGATGGATTTGATAGATAATCTACTTCCTCTCAGACCTGCTGGTCCTCGGAGTTTGTACGCCCTTCCCACCCCCTGATGCCTACCAGTGTAGTGTGCTTTCACCTGATGCCTCCGTGGTTTTAGATGGTGAATAGCTGCGCCATACACACATAGAGGGCCGCAAGTCGGCACTGGTGACCCGAGTTTAGGGAGGGGGATAGAAATCAGCCAGAGTTCTTGTTTCTAACTCACATTAATAAGAATAGAAGCGGGAGTTGGCCATTTGGCCTGTCAAGCCTGCTCCGCCATTCAGTAAGAGCAAGGCTGATCTGCATCAACACCACTTTCCCGCCCTATCCTCACATCCCTTTATTCCCTCAGTGCCCAAAAATGTATCGATCTCAACCTTGAATATATTCAACGACTGAGCATCCACAGCCCTCTGGGGTAGAGAATTCCAAAGATTCACAACCCTCCGGGTGAAGAAATTTCTCCTCATCTCTGTCCTAAATGGCCGGCCCCTTATTCTGAGACTGTGACCCCCCCTCCATCTAGACTCTCCAGCCAGGGGAAACAGCCTCTCAGCATTTACCTCTAAGAATGTTAACCTGTGGAATTCTCTACCGCAGAGAGTTGTTGATGCCAGTTTGTTAGATATATTCAAGAGGGAGTTAAATATGGTCCTTGCAGCTAAAGGGATCAAGGGATATGGAGAGAAAGCAGGAAAGGGGTACTGAGGTGAATGATCAGCCATGATTTTATGAATAGCGGTGCAGGCTTGAAGGGCTGAATTGCCTACTCCTGCACATATTTTCTATGTTTCTAATGTTATACATTTTAATGAGATCAGCTCTCATTCTGCTAAACTCCAGAGAAAGCAGGCCCATTCTACTCAGTCTCATAGGTCAGCCCTCTCATCCCAGGAATCAATCTTGTGAACCTTTGTTGTATTCCCTCTAAGGGATGGTATATTCTTCCTTGGGTAAGGAAATCAGCATTGTGCCCAGTATTCCAGGTGTGGCGGTATGGTCTCACTAAAGCCCTATATAATTTCAGCAAGACTTCTTACTCCTGTACTCCAACTCCCCCCCCTCCCCTTACAATATAGGCTAACGTATCATTTGCTTTCCAAATGGTTTACTGTACCTGCATGTGATGCTTGTTGGAAAGTGCATATTTGGGAATCGGGCACCGCTGAAGTTGCTGGTGGTCGCAATATCTGCCAATGCTGACTCCTTAAGCTCGTGCACAAAGTTTGTCCGCTGGAGTGAGCTGCCGGCAAATGGCTGCCCCTGTGAAACTATAGCTCAGTCAGCACCTCAGGAGAGTGGGAGGGTTTGTAGATCACTCAGTGCTGCCGCCAGTGTGACCCCAGCAAGTTCGGAGAAACAAACTGTGGTATCTTCACAGAGCACAAGCACACACAGCTTCCAACATGGCAAGCAGCTCTCTCTCGGAAGCCTCTGGAATCTGCCTGGTTCTGTTTATTATTAACTCTGCAGTTGCAGTACACAATACCTCCACATCCACAGTGTGGAGCTACAAACATTACAAGCTTACAGACATTACACAAACCATGCTCTTTCAAAGAAAAAAAATGATTTTGAAAGAGATCTCTAACTCACTTAATGCTGCCCCGCCTGGTTGGGCACATTGTTGTTTGTAAGTGAACAAGTTTATCTGCATAGTGCCGGGACGTCTTGCATTCCATTCCATGTAAATAAGCCAGTCTCCGCCAGCACTGCAGTTCTCGTGCTGTAGTTGGTTTGAATGCCCCTGGGATATGGTGGAGAAAAAATTCAAAGCACAGATAGGGAAGGGTAGGAAAACGATTGCTGGGTTCTGACCCCTGATCACTCTACAGTGACTCCTGCTGACTGAAGGCAGTGTTGGGCTTGGCTGTGATGCCCATGTGTTCAAATAGCCTGCCAGCAGTTGAGGCTGGTACATGGATGAAGTATGGTCGATGCCTCTGGAACCCACAACCCAACAAGAATCTGTATCTTTAGGGGATTGGGGGTGGGGGGGGAGGGAAGGGAGAGTAAAGAAGAGGATATTAGGGGAAAAAAACCATTTGATATAAAATTAATTACTGGCTGATTGTGATGGCTTGCAATAGTCATTTGTCAATTCGGCCCAGGCACTTCCTGTCTTGCTTGCACTGCTTCCGATAGTATTTCCAGAATATTCTATTGAACTGTTTCTTATCTCTGCAGAAAACACTCGGAGAGAGAAGAAATTTAGGCCTCATCGGCGATTCGGAGACCGCAGAGAAAATGTCTTTAGTGCTCGGACGTACTTCTACGCCGATGAGTCCAAGTGTGACCAATACATGGAGACCTTCTTGAGATGTATCGCAGCATCTGGTATGAATCCATTTTGTTGGGTCCTGTTGGTACTATAATGAACGGTGAGGGGCTCCGTGTGAGTATACTATGGTGGTTTTATATCTTCTGGCTATTAAATGTCTTTTGATTGAGCCTGTGACACCAGCCAGGTTGGACTTCTCTCTTCAGGATTGGTGAGTGGCAGGTTATACAGTCATTGCTGGCAGTGAATGTGCTGTTGCTCACTGACCTTTTCTCACTTTTCAGTGGTGCCATCAGCACTGTTGTTGAATGGATGGGTTACCCCTCTCCCGGCACTATATACGGTGTTGATTGGGTGGATTACTCCTGCCCTTGGCACTATACACAGTGTTGATTGGGTGGGTTACTGCTGCCCTTGGCACTATACACAATGTTGATTGGGTGGGTTACTCCTGCCCTGACACTATACACAGTGTTGATTGGGTGGGTTACCCCTGACACTATACACAGCTTTGATTGGGTGGGTTACCCCAGGCATTATACACAGTGTTGATTGGGCTTTTGGTGTGGTGTTCAGTGACACAGGAGTGCCAGGTTTAATTTCTGATGATTCTTAATCTCTCTTAATGTCCCTTGCAGGTGGCAGTTCCGAGGATGGATTTGCTGCCATCAAGCTCACGGCACTGGGGAGACCACAGTTTCTGGTAGGATTGCAGTTTTGTTTCTGACAATTGTAGGGCTGAGAGACCAGAGATTAATGATCTGATTATGGGAGGGTGTGTGTTGTGGAAGAGTGATCAAACTGCAAGAACATGTTAATGAATTGTAATGAACTAATCAACCATAATGGTGATGAAAAGTGTTCTAGTGACGGATTGTGCTCTTTGAAGGCAGCACAGGCCAGCCCACACTGCGATATGTATGCGCACTCGGTCCGTGCAGTAGAGCTGTGTGGTGGCTGATGTGCAACGGCCACTACAAGTTTAAAAAAAAAATCCACGCACAGGCATCTTCCTGTATAGTTCCCGACCTGGAATATCGGGTCCTCCATTGGAACACTTGTGAACTCATCCCTTTTCGGCATGGAAGCAAATCATCCTCGTTTCGAGGGACTGCCTGTGACGATGATGATGATCTTTGAAGGTGAGGGGGTATTTGTGTGTCTCATTGTGATAGTAGCAGGTACTGTCTACATTTTACTTTTGAGCCTGACTTTTTTTTCTAATATCCCACCCTGAAGAGTAAGTGGACAGAATCCCACCTACCTCGGGATAATGCACCTGAATTGAAATTGTGAGGTGTTCATGTCAGCGCCATGTTTTTCTGACTCCTCCTTTAGCTGACTGGTTAGTGATTGGTTGTTTGGTCTCGGGCGGTCCTGGGTTCTCGGGGAGGGTGGGAGCTGCTTTGACTCTGGGGTTAGTTGCTGGGTGATCCTAGGATCTGGGATTGACCTGAGTCTGGCGCGCTCTTGTCAGTGATCTGCAACCCTTGTGCTTTTCCTCTTGTCCTTGCAGCTGCAGTTCTCCGAGGTGCTGGTTAAATGGCGTGGTTTTTTTCGGCAGCTTGCTGCTGAGCAGGGAAAGGCTGGCCAGGCTGCTGTGGACACAAAGCTGGATTTGGAACGGCTGCAGGTGAGTTGTGTGGCTGTCGGTGGTGTGCGGGCACTGGGTGGGGTGGAGAAAGAGGCAGACCAGATACCATCAGCTGCACCACACTGCAGTGATAAATTACTTGGACCATGATGAGTATTAAGGTTATGGTCGCATAGTGGTTATGTTACTGGACTAGTAATCCAGAGGCCTGGACTAATGATCCGGAGACATGAGTACAAATCCCACCACGGCAGCTGGGGAATTTAAATTCAGTTACTAAAAAGCTACTGTCAGTAACGACTACCAGATTGCTGTTAAAAACCCGTCTGGTTCATTAATGCCCTTCAGGGAAGGGAATCTGCTGTCCTTATCCAGTCTCGCCTATATGTGACTCCAGACCCACAGCAATGTGGTTGACTCTTAACTGCCCTCTGAAATGGTCTAGCAAGCCACTCCGTTGTACCAATCTGCTACAAAAAAGTATCCCTAACAGCACTGTGAGAGCAGCGGTTCGCAAAGGCGACTTGCCACCATCTTCTCGAGCAATTCGAATCATCGAATGGTTACGGCACAGAAGGAAGCCATTCGGCCCATCGAGCCTGTGCTGGCTCTCTGCAAGAACACTTCAGCTAGTCCCACTTCCCCGTTCTTTCCCCGTAGCCTTGCAGACTTTTTTCCTTCAGGTACTTATCCAATTTCCTTTTGAAAGTCACGATTGAATCTGCCTCCACCACCCTTTCAGGCAGTGCGTTCCAGACCCTTCCCACTCGCCACATGTCGCCTTTTGGTTCTTCTGCCAATCACCTTAAATCTGTGTCCTCTGGTTCTCGACCCTTCTGCCAATGGGAACAGTTTCTCTTCATCTACTGTGTCTCGACCCCACATGATTTTGAACACCTCTATTAAATCTCCTCTCAACCTGCCCTGCTTCAAGGAGAACAGCCCCAGCTTCTCCAGTCTATCCACATAACTGAAGTCCCTCATCCCTGGAACCATTCTTGTAAATCTTTTCTGCATCCTCTCTAAAGCCTTCACATTCATCCTAAAGTGCAGTGCCCAGAATTGGATACCATACTCCAGTTGAAGCCAAACCAATGTTTGATAAAGGTTCATCATAACGTCCCTGCTTTTATACTCTATGCCTCTATGAAGCCCAGGATCCCATAAGCTTTTTTAACCGCTTTCTCAACCTGCCCTGCCACCTTGGTTTGTGCACATATACCCCCAGGTGTCTCTGTTCATGCAACCCCCCTTTAGAATTATACCCTTTAGTTTACCAAAATGTATCACTTAGCACTTTTCTGAGTTAAATTTCATCTGTCCACCCATTCCACCAGCTTGTCTTCGTCCTCGTTGAAGTCTATCACTATTCTCCTCACTGTTCACTTTTGTGTCATCTGCAAATTATGAAATTATGCCCTGTGCACCCAAGTCTAAGTGATTCATTTATATAAAGAAAAGCAGTGGCCCTAGTACTGACTCCTGGGGAACAAAACTGTGTACCTTCCTCCAGGCCGCTAAATAAGCATTCACATCCACTCTCACTTAGCCAATTTTGTATCCAGGCTGCCATTGTTCCTTTTATTCCATGGGCTTCAACGTTGCTGGCACGCCCGTTACGTGGCACTTTATCAAACGTCTTTTGGATGTCCATGTACATCACATCAACTGCACTGCCCTCAGCAACCCTTAGTTAAACATGATTTGCCTTTAACACATCCGTGCTGGCTTTCCTTAATTAATCTACACTTGTCCAAGTGACTGTTGGGGGCTAAAATTCATTATCGCCCCATATGGGGGCGGTAGCAATTGGGAAGCGAAGGTTTCACCCTTTTTAAAAAAAAAAAAAAAAAAAAATTCAGTTTACCACACCCGGAAGGAAGTGGAGCGCTAAATCAAGCGCTCCCTTTCCTCCTTGACACGCTAACGGGACGGACACCTCCGCAGCGCTGCCCACTGGGCCGTGTAGCACTGCCGCGTCCGAGGGGCCTTTCTCTCACTTAAAGGGAAGGGCCCACGCTGCAGACTGGGCGACTGAGAAAGGGACCTACCTGGACCATCATGGAGCGGGGTGCCACGTGATCAGCCCGACACTCGAGCAGAGCGCCGGGCTTGAGCGATCGAGGCCAGGACCCTGCGAAGAATACAACAAAAATCAAGCTGTGTTTTTATTTTCCGTCGGCCACCTTGCCTTTAACCATCGGCCTGGTAGCAGCCGGCCGCTCGATCTGCCCCTCCTGCATCTGCCGGTGTTTTTGCCCGGCACTGCTGCAGGGGGGCAGAAGTGAGTTTCGGGGCAGGGGCGATGCGCACGGCGATGGCGTCACGATTGCCGGGCGCAGGAGATGGGGGCGCAAAGCCGTAGCGCCACCACTAAACTCCCGTTCAACGGGCGCTAAATGAATTGAATTTCTAGCCCAAAATTTTGGCCCGGATTATCGTTTCTAAAAGCTTCCCCACTAACGAGGTAAAACTGACTGGCCTGTAGTTGCTGGGTTTATCCTTGCAGCCTTTTTTGAACAAGGGTGTATGATTTGCAATTCTACAGTCCTCTGGGAGCATCCCTGTATCCAAGGAAGTTCGGAAGATTATGGACAGTACCTCTGCAAGTTCCATCTTTACTTCCCTCCGCGTCCTATCTGGTCCTGGTGATGGGCAATAAATACAGGCCTTGCCAGCGACGCATTCATCCCATGAGCGAAATTTTTAAAAAAAATGAACAGTCGGATACAATTTCGCCACTGTGCTTGTTTTCGTTATTCACTGTGGGCCCAACAATTCTGGGGCTACGCCTTGCCCTCATAGAGTGGACAACCAGGGAGAGACATAAATAGTACAAAAGCAAAATACTGCGGATGCTGAAATCTGAAATAAAAACAGAAAATGCCGGAAATCTCAGCGGGTCAGGCAGCATTTCTTGGAGAGAAGCAGAGTTAACGTTTCGGGTCGATGACACTTCGTCAGAACTGGCGAATGTTCAAAATGAACAAGTTCTTAAGGAGCACTGAGAGGGGGAGGGGTGGAAAGAACAAAAGGGAAGGTCTGTGATAGGGTGGAAGGCAGGAGAGATTAGAGAGACAAAAAGGATGATGGGCCGACTTGAGATGGGCCGACCTATGAAACTTGCACAGAACATTCCAGAGAAGGAATGGTGTGGTGCCAACCCCCTTTGTGTAAATGCCCCTGTTGCCAGGATTTGGAAAAAGCTCAAAACTGAGGGAAGACTAATGGCAATAAATGCCAACCTTGCTGATTTTCCCACAGTGGTGTGGATTTCAGGGTGTTTGCCGTGTATTAAGGAGAGGAAGTGAAGCCTTGGTCTGGTGAGAGGAGTGTCTCCGTTCTCTACACTGCATTATATTCAAAACCATCTCTTTGTTCCGTACCACAGGAGAGCTTGGCTAGATTTGGCATCGCTACCTTGGAAGAGATCACCCACATGTTCACTGGAGAGAAAATTGGACTGTCTGGGTAAGCATCTGGTTCAATCAGATTTCTGTGCATGGGTGTGGCGCTGTTTACTGACATGTTCTGCTTCTCTGGAATGTTCTGAGCAAGTTTCACAGGTCGTGACCCAGCAGTGTTGACATCGCGTTCATTATGCAGAGCCACAAGGGCGATTTCTGATACACACACACACACACACACACCGCTTTTCAAGTGTAGGAGGAGGTGTAGTGCGTGAGTGAGCTTTATCAATCAGCCACGTGAGGCAGCCTCCCATGTAAAGAGGTATCCTCTGCCAATCAGAATCCAGGAATTCTGTTAAGGAGGTGCTCAGTTGCACCACTCCTGCATATGTGCCCTCCCTCCCCTACTCCTAACTGCTCACCCATTGTCTAGGGTTACTTGCTGAATCGTTTGGAGGACACCATGCATTCACGAGTCACATCAGCTCTGCTGCTTGTACCTGTTGATCACCACTGGATCCTTGCATTACTGCAAGATTTCTAAAATTTTTATAAAAGATTCTTAATATACCACTTAGTACACCCAGGAAAGGCAAGGCTGTTGTGAGAGCTTGTGTGACGAGCAGTATTTAAATGGTTCAGATTTTGCTGTCAAAATAGCAGCAATTTTAATGGCGTCGCCGTTATTAAGGTGCAAATCATCCAGTAGCTTGTGGTGAGGAAGAGCTTCTCCGTGAATTGCAAATCGACAAACGTTGCTGGATGATTTGTGCCGCTCTGCCGTTGGCCTCGAAAACGGCAACTCTCCCTCAACCTCCCCGTGAGTTTCATGGCATTTCTGCTTTTGCACATTAATTACCAATTAAATGTGTCACAGGAAGTTAGGGCTGCTACTTAACAGCTTAAGCGTGAGAAAATTTGTGTTCCTGCAATGCCACTCAACCTCTCTGACCCAGAAAGGGAACAATCGG
The DNA here is from genome assembly GCF_044704955.1 of Pristiophorus japonicus. Classification (NCBI taxonomy): domain Eukaryota; kingdom Metazoa; phylum Chordata; class Chondrichthyes; family Pristiophoridae; genus Pristiophorus; species Pristiophorus japonicus. The sequence goes on along the minus strand of NC_091984.1, from coordinate 213,195,275 downwards.
CACTGTGGCATCTCGTTGCTGCAGGTAGTAAATTGTTGGAGATTTTTTTTTTAATTATTAATTTTAAATTTTCACTTTTTTTTCTTTCTTGTCTGTTCTGTCTCCTTTTTTTCCCTCTTAATCCAATCTTTTCTTTCCCTCTCTATGTCTCATTCTGTAATGATTTGACTCTAGTTCATCTTATTTCCTTCTCCGTCATTCCTCTGTCTCTATCTCAATTCTTGAATCTCATTGGTTCAGGAGATAGACTGTTGGCCCCATTGTTCATCCAGGAACCAGATGCCCTGTTGCCCTCGTTATCAGCTCGCAGTTCCCAGCACATTACAGGGCAAGAACTTGAACGGTGAGAGGAAAAGTCTAACTAACAGGGCCCCCCGCGAGGCACCCCAATCCAACAAATTCTGGGCCATTGTGCCCCCCCCTCATTAAAAAAAGCTTGTTGATGGCTCACAGGGTGTATCCAATGACTTGTTGTTCCATACAGACCAGCTAGGTCCCAGGTTCTGTTCCAGGTTTGTGCTGAGTTAGCTGATCGTGGCCAAGGCAGTCCTGGGATTACAATTAGCCAGTGTGCTCTTGAGCCAGGGAATGGTAAAACCAGCCAGGATTCCCGCTCCTGAACATTGTTCAGCGACCCCTGCTGGAGAGTACTGGTTGTGCACGTCACGAGCGAGGATAGGATGGGGAGCGAATTTAGTTTCCTGCATTGCTCAGTAGTCTGATGACATTCGCTGTCCAGATTCGCACAAGAAGAGCGACCACTTGGGCGAAGTATTGAGGACTGTTTGTGTTTGCGGAATTGTATCCTAGCAACAGTAAGTGCCTGCAAAAGGAGAACGAAGAAAGTTTACGTAGGCAGGAGGTAGAAAAAGACGCTGAGAGTAGTAAAATGGCATCCGGTGCTGATTACCGATTCACGTGTCCCGTGGGGGATCGCAGACACGTGTGTGCACACTTTTGGATTGCGGGTCAGATTGCTGACACGGGCATGTCCTGTATCATATTACTGACCCTTGTTTGCCCTTTCTCCTTGTTTACAGCACTGTAGACCTGCTGGACTGGAACAATCTGATCGACAACCGGACCAAAGTTGCCAAGCTCTTTGTAGTTCCAAATCTGCAGGTACGGAGCCTTAACTCACCGTGAGCACTGTATAGGCTGGACTGTCGGAGTGAGGCACCTGTGTACAACTGATGTGAAGTATGGGATATCTGTACAACTGATGTGAAGTGTGGGCTGTTTGTTTACAACTGATGTGAAGTATGGGGTATATGTGTATAAATGACGGGAGTGTGGGATATACAGCAACTCTCGATTATCCGGGTCCCTCGGGGATTGGGCTATGCCGTGTAAATGATTTCTCTGTTAGAGCGAGTTGACATTACAGTAAATGCTTACAGTGCTGCAGGTGTGCTCTAACCAATAGCTGTAGCATATCTTCTAATCCTTGAGTTCAGGTCTTCTAGATCTAAAGACCATTAGGCTCGCTGATTACTTGCTGTAACTGTTCATGGCATTTTAATGAATTATGAGAGGCAGTGGGCCTGTGTGCGAGCAGCAGCGGGAGCTGAGGCAAGGCAGAGCGCTTAAAAGCAAGGCTCAACAGGCAACGTTCGAAAGGAACATCAGAGTTTCAAAGTGACGTCACACACACGGAATTTTAAATGCCATTGCAACAGTTTCCCGTTGCATCCGTGTGCGGATAATCGAGAGTTGCCTGTATGTGTATAAATGACGGGAGTGTGGGATATCTGTGTATAAATCTTTGAGCTGAGGGAAAAATCTGAACTATGTGTTTTTACCCAAGCTGTATTGGATGGTTTCTGTAGTGAAGTTCTTTATTTTTGTCCGCATGGTGCTCGCTGGAGGGTTTTGACACAAGGGACAGCAGTGGGTTCTCTATGCTATACATGCAAAGTAAAGCCCCCTTCGCGCTGTTTGATGAAGCACTCCAGTGTTTGGTTAGATATGAAGTAAAGCTCCCTATTGCATCACTTGGATTTCTCGTACTCGCCATCTTCTAGCTCACGTAAGGTTACCAGCTAGTCTAAATGAAGGGTAGTTTTGTGTTTATAGGCCCATTCTCACTATGAACTGCACTGAGGCTACCCAAACTGATTCCACCTAGAACACATTTCATCAGTCTGGGCAGGATTCAGAACTAAGTTCCAGAGGAGAGAGGCCAGTATCAATCCTATTGTTAAAGGGGGTTCAAGTCCCTGCATGGCTTTGCCTCTAACCTCTTCTAGCCCTCCAACCCTCGGTGAACTCTGGGTTCCTCCAACTTTGACCTCTTGGCATCCTCCGCTTGATTCGCTCCACAATTGTCAGCCGTTCCTTCACAGAGAGTCCAGGCCCCAAGCTCTGCAATTCCCCCTCCTCCATTCCTCCTTTTAAGATGCTCCTTAACACCTTCCTCTTTGACCAAGCATTCGGTCACTTGTCCTAAAGTCTCTTTGGCTCGGTGTCAATTTTTTCTGCAGCGCCTCGGGACGTTTTGCTACGTTAAAGGTGTTACTTAAATGCAAATTGTTTTAGTGCACCATCACTGCAGATGCCGTGGATTGTACAAGACCGCGTGCCCGTGGCACATGAAGGCTGGGGACGGGCTGGAGTAATGGCTGTTTGTGGTTTGTTGCAGACAGGCGAGATTGAGCCACTGCTCCAGCAGTTCACCGAGGAGGAGGAGCTGCAGATGAAAAGGATGCTGCAGAGAATGGATATCCTGGCGAAGGTAGGAGAGGCTCTGCCAACGCCAGCGCAAACTCCGTGATTGAAAGTGTTTTACAGTGGGACAGGGGCGCTCGCAGCTCACCTGAATGGCAATGCCCTCGATTCCCAGACGCTGCTGTGTTTCTCCTGCACAGAAATCTTCTTTCCAACCCGGCTTGAACCCTTCCGTAGGCGTTCAGTCAGCAAACCAGTTGCCACTATTTGTATGAATTTAGTTGCCAGTTCCAAGATGAAGCAGTCAAAGACATTGTATCATAGATATTTACAGCACAGAAGGAGTTAATTTGGCCCATCGTGTTCGCGTCAGCCGACCAAGAGCTATCCAGCCTAATCCCACTTTCCAGCTCTTGGTCCGTAGCCCTGTAGGTTACGGCACTTTAAGTGCACATCCAAGTATCTTTTAAATGTGGTGAGGGTTTCTGCCTCTACCACCCGTTCAGGCAGTGAGTTCCAGATCCCCACCACCCTCTGGGTGAAGACATTTCCCCTCGTATCTCCTCTAAACCTCCCCCCAATTACATTAAATCTATGCCCCTTGGTTGTTGACCCCCTCTGCCAAGGGAAACAGGTCCTTCCTATCCATTCTAGCTAGGCCCCTCATAATTTTATACACCTCAATCAGGTCTCCCCTCAGCCTCCTCGGTTCCAAAGAAAACAGACCCAGCATCTCCAATCTTTCCTCATCGCCAAAATTCTCCAGTCCAGGCAACATTCTTGTAAATCTCCTCTGTACCCTCTCTAATGCAATCACACTTTTCCTGTAATGTGGTGACTGGAACTGCACACAGTACTCCAGTTGCGGCCTAACCAGTGTTTTATACAGTTCAAGCATAACATCCTTGCTCTTGTATTCTATGCCTCAACTAATAAAATGGCATCTTAACCACCTTATCTACCTGGCCTGCTATCTTCAGGGATCTGTGGACCTGCACTCCAAGGTCCTTTTGTTCCTCTACATTTTTCAGTATTGTACCATTTAATGTGTATTCCCTTGCCTTGTTAGACTTTTAAATGCATTACCTCACACTTATCTGGATTGAATTCCATTTGCCACTGTTCTGCACACCTGACCAGTTGATTGATCTCTTCCTGCAGTCCGCAGCTTTCTTCTTCATTGTCGACTACACAGCCGATTTTAGTGTCATCTGCATGACTGCACTGTGGCGACAGTAATGTTTGGGCTTTATTTGTGCTGAGGGAAGCGTAGAGGTGTTGCAGCCCTGTTGGTTTGGGCCTAAAACAGTAACTTGTTATCATTCCCACCCCCCTACAGAAAGCCCTGGAGAAGGGGGTCTGCCTTATGGTTGACGCCGAGCAGACCTATTTCCAACCAGCTATCAGCAGACTTACCCTGGAGATGCAGCGGAAATTCAACACCGAGAAGCCCGTCATCTTCAATACCTACCAGTGCTACCTCAAGGTAAGGCTAGACGCTGCACTCCCTGCGGGGGGGGGGGGGGGGTTCTGTGACTGCTGCCTCCTGAGCAGATCTTTCCAAGTCCGTTCTGAGGGGACCGCACGGTCTTTGTGCAAGGATGATCACACTGAGTGTAAGTACCTGAGGGCCGACCGGGCCAATGGAGCTGTAGCTCAGCGTTTGGCAGCATCTTTGGGAGAAGAGAAAGACTTGCATTTATATAGCACCCGGCATGACCACAGGCTGCCCCCAAAGCGCTTTACAGTCAATCAAATACTTTTGAAGTGTAGTCACTGTTGTAGGAAACGCGGCAGCTATTTTGTGCACAGCAAGCCCCCACAAACGGCAAGAAATATTGGTCAGGATACCGGGGTGAACCCGCCCCCCCCGGCTCGTCTTCAAAATAGTGATGTGGGATCTTTCACGTTGAACATGAGGACAGACTGGGCCTCGGTTTAGCATCTCATCCAAAAGACAGCACCTCCCAATAGTGCAGTGCTCCTTCAGTACTGCCCAGAAGTGTCGGCCTAGATTGTATGCGCAAGCCCTGGAGTGTGACTGGAACCTACAGTCCGAGTCAAGTGCGTTACCGACTGCTCCCCACCGGCTGACGCCTGGGAAGGGAGATAAATTACACAAGACGGAGGTCAAAGCATTCCCGAGGTAGCGTGTTGAAAGTCTGTGGTCGGAGTAACTTGATGAGGGCAGCGTGTGCTTTTCATGTGTGCCAATGTCTGCAATGCTCGTGTGTAATCGAGCCCTGAACGGCATTCTCTGTAGACAGCTGACATCGGCCGACTCTGTCGCTGAACTGCTGTCCAGTGCCTCTTCAAAGCTGCACTGATTACCAGTGACGAGGCGGCCTCTGATGCTTTTTCCCTTTTCTTCCCCCTCCCCAGGATGCTTATGATAATGTGTCAGTGGATGTGGAGCTGGCCCGCCGGGAAAACTGGTACTTTGGGGCAAAGCTGGTGAGGGGGGCATACATGGCCCAGGAGCGGAAACGTGCCAAGGAAATTGGATACGAGGATCCCATCAACAAAACCTATGAGGATACGAATGTCATGTATCACAGGTAGAGATTCTTTTTATAACTGCTAGAGGAATGAAGGGAGCTTGCTTATGGCTGTGCAGAGAGGGACGTCTGTATCTCTCTAAATTGCAGTTGCACAAGGCGATGTGGTGGGGCGGGGGGTGAAATTCACCATAACTGCCCTAGCTGGTATGGGATGGGGGTGGTCTTGTTTATAATTGCACAGGTCAGGGGGAATTGCGTCTGTAGCCAAATAATTGTATTTCCTGCTTGGCTTGGCAGCTCCCTGTGGAATTTATTGACTGTTGTGTGAATGAACTTGTCCGTTTTCAGGCAGGGAGTTCGGTTGAGAGTTCACAACTCTGGGGCAAGTTCGTCTGCACTGCCAAACCTTCCGGCTGGGCTGTGGCTTGGTAAACTCGACATATCGTCTGAGGGAAAAAAAACAACATATAAGCCAGCTCCTGACATGACACTGCCAGGATGATAACAGTCTTCTCTTGTTAGGCATCCCTCGGAGTTGAGGATGACAGTGGCACAACAAATGCACACATGGCGAGGCGGGCGGGGGGGGGTTGTGGATAACATGGATTTATGCCCATCTCCCATGCTGCCCCCACCCCCAAATACTTGGCGTCAGATAAATGAATACCGAGATCTGATGTTTCCTCAGGAGGCTGTTGGAGGGGGCTTCCCACCACACACCTCCGAGTGGAATAGGCCGCAGCCCCAGCACAGCTTGGTTACTACCTGAGGTTATTTGTGAACCTTAAGTTGGACCTGAAAGTCACAACTAACAACCATAGGTGATTTACGCCTGGCCTGCAAGTTCCTGGTGGACTGGGTGCTTATTTTTCCTGTTGTCTGTGTGTCAGGCGGGTGAGTGCTGAGGGCCCCCTGGCTTTCTGCAGTTCCTGATCATCTGCTGTTGTCATTTCAGGTGCTTGGATTACATCCTGGACGAAATCAAAGTGAACATGAAGGCCAACGTGATGGTGGCCTCACACAATGAGCGAACCGTCTCGTATGCAATGCAGAGGTAAGGAGGAAACGTGAGGCCATGCATTTCGAATGTGATTCTGGGATAAGGGAGATTATTGCATTGCCACCGTTTATACACCCCATCACAGGTGGGGGTTAAGGTGTAGATGGAGCATTGTTTGGGTAGTCAGTATGTTAGATACATCACATGTTGTTTGATAACACTCCTGTGAAGCACCTTGGGACATTTTACTACATTAAAGCTGCTATATAAATACAAGTTGTTGTTTCTTCCTCCTTTTCGTCCTTCTTACTCCTCTCTCCTCCTCCTCCTCTCTCTCTCTCTCCTCCTCCTCCTCCTCCTCCTCCTCCTCCTCCTCCTCCTCCTCCTCCTCCCTCTCTCTCTCTCTCTCTCTCTCTCTCTCTCATCTCTATCTCTATCTCTATCTCTCTCTCTCTCTCTCTATCTCTCTCTCTATCTCTCTCTCCTTCTCTCTCTCTCTCTCTCTCTCCCTCTCTCTCTCCTTCTCTCTCTCTCGCTCCCCCTCCTCCTCCTTTCCTGGGGAAGGGTTAATGGTTTTAAAAATTAGTGGTGTGAGGGACTATTTTTTTCTTTAAAAACAAAAGCTGTTATTTGTTTTAAAGCACTCTTTCTTCCCACCCCCACCTTTCACTGGACCTTGTTGTCACATGGATTCAAGAACAACCCCACACAGTTTGAACATTGTATTTGTGCCTGGCATGAATTTACATCCATCAGAGAGGCATGTACTTGGGCAATTGCTAAGCTTGTCCAATCAGATTGGCTTTGGCTTCCCTCTAGTTGCATGAGCGGAGTGCCTCCTGGCTCCCATGTCACTCCAGATATGAAAGTTACTGAAGATCACTAGCGACACATCTAGTCAGTTCTTTGCTGCCACTGGAAGGGGGGAGCGGCACGAGCGAGAGTGAGTGCTGGAGACGGTTTGTCCTGTTGCTACGCCCCAGTGTACCCCTTAGCCAAATGTAAAGGGATTGTTCTTGCTCTATTTAAGCTGTAGATTTTCTCCCGGTTTAATATTCATGTTCATGGGACGCTCGATGCCTTGGATTGTAAAACATCACCACCTGCGCCCTTGACCTTGGTTGTGTAATCCATAACCGAGGCTTTTATGAGTAGAGGGGATCTGTTGAGATTGTAACCCGACTCTCGCACACCACTGTCCCTATTCTTTCTGCCCATCGCGTGCCAAAATTAATTTAACCTTGAGATGTGCTGGTATGAAATGCTGTTCATTTAATTGCGAACCCCCTGTTCTTTCCCTCACAGAATGCACGAACTTGGCCTCCATCCATCATCAAAGAAAATCTACTTTGGCCAATTGCTGGGCATGTCTGATCAGATCAGCTTCCCTCTCGGTACGTGAGCTAGAAACAAATGATCCTACACAAACTGCTGGGTAACATAACCTCGTAATGAGTCCAGTGTCCTGCCGATATTCTGCTGCCAGGATCGTGACTCACTTCAGGGTCACTCCAGGCAGTGGGAGACTTCCTTTTCCTGTGTTTGGCGAGTCGCCACGTTGGATCCTAATCTCTATTGTGTTTCCCACTTCCTGGGATATATTCCAGAAATGTTAAATCCATTGGGGTTGTAGAAGATAATTTATGGGAGATTGTGGCACAACCTAAAAGGTATTTTTTTCAAAATTAAAAAACAAATTGGGCATTTGTGTCTTTAAAGATCCTGGGAGATGTGGGCTGGGTTTAGCTCTCTGGCCAGGCCCAGTCAGTGGGAAACTGTGATGGACCTAATTGGTAACCCCTTCCCCCCCACCCCGCCCTGCCGCCCCCACCATCCCCACATTACATGCTGGAGGATTTGAGACCTGGTCAGAACTCTTTGTTTCAAATTCTAGGTTTTAAGAATTAGTTGACCCTGTAGTATCTGGAATAATGTGACATGGACTTGATCAGGGATTCGTGTTTTTTAATAGGCTAACCCTCTTTCTTCTATCTCTCCCAGGCCAGGCTGGGTACTCAGTGTACAAGTATGTCCCCTATGGTCCAGTGGAGGAGGTTTTGCCCTACCTGTCGAGACGTGCGCAGGAAAACCGTGGCATGGTGGCGGGAACCCTGCGGGAGCGGCAACTCCTGTGGAACGAGCTGATGCGCAGGATCTCGAAGGGGGAACTGTTCAAGCCCGTGTATTAGAGGGATCCGTGCAGGCTTGGGCCTGGCAGTCAGGTTTCAGGAGAGACCATTGTGGAGGGGGAGGGGGGAGGAGTCTCTGTATGTCGCTGCACAAAGCACTTTAATAGTGTGGGGGAGGGAGTGCTCTCCTGTGACTCGATTCGGGCTATTCAAAGCTTTGGGGACTGGCGTTGCCCCTCAACCAAGGTATTAAGGAAAAATAATTCTGCTTGGTGGGCCTTCAGTATCTGAGCCACCATTGGGCTTTGTCCTTTCTCCTGTGCCGTGCGATTGTCTGGCCCTTTCCATTCACCAACTCTCAACCCCATCCAAAGCCCATTGCATATGTTGATATTTTGAACAGACAGCTATTTAATTTTTTTAAATCCTGACTGGTGTTATGAGAGGGAGGGAGGGGAGGGGGGGGGGGGTGGTTCCACGGATAGTCTCCTGCTCATTTCCCGTAATTTTGGCGCAAGAGCCACGGGGAAATGTCGCAGACACTCTGCCCACCATATTTCTAGGGTTTCCATTGCTGAAGAGCTAAAGTTAGGTCGGACAAACAGGAAACCTCCCGTGGAAATTACTCCCCCCCCCCCCCCCCCTCCCCCCTCCCCCCTCTGTCTCCTCGCGTAGGTTGGTAACACACCAACTGCGCTTAGCAATGCAAAAATCCATTCTTCAATGTTTTTTTTTAAAGTGGCAATAGCAGGGCGAATAGTTTATTGCCTCAGTCTCATGCAGGCTCCTCTCCCTGATGGCCGTAGCCCGATACCTTCCTTCGGACAGCTGGGGAGGAGCATGGGGAGGGGAGGCTCCGCCGTTTCGCAGAAGGATTTCCACGTCCTTATTGCTCTGCTGCTGTTTGAGAGCCAGGACCAGAGGCTGTGCAGAATGAGACCTGTATCACGGATTGGACGCTATGTAAATCTCGCATGCTCTCTGCCACTGAGCCATGTGAGCTAAATACTCCATTTGGAGCATGCTTGCTTGATTTTGACAGTATATTTACATGTGGATATATTAATAACGACTGCAGTTATAGAGCACTGATGAGGGTGGTGCTCAAACTGTTGACCTCAAACTGTCAGCTTTGGAAGTGGACTGAATAATTTTCAATTTTAACTTTCTCATTTGTAAAATGCAAATTAGACCTATTGTGTTATGTGACTTATCAGAGTTTTGATATCTGACCTCAGAAGGTACGACACTGCAATACGCACAAATAGATGAGCTAGTGTTTGTCTCCAGGCTGTTATCCCATGCGCACACTCTACAGCTGCTGGGCCGACCTGATTAAAAGCACTTTGCAATATTTTAATCACGCACATCTGAACCATTTTTAGTCAATCTGCAGCACCCTACTTTAAATGGGGATGTTGGACTTTGCCACTGTACTGTGTAATGTGCACAGAACTACCCCACGTAGGTCGTTTAGTTAGAGATTGCTCTAACCAGCTCTCCGAGGTGTCTTGGTTGCTGAGACAACAATGGGGGGAAAAAAGTGGGCTCTTTTTTGGTGATTGTGGTGGGAGAAACAGTCCATTCCCATTTTGGACTCCAGTAGTCCCAACAGATACTCGCATTGTTGAATAATGCCCCCTCTACGTTATCCCATCACGCATTTCATGGTCAAATATATGAAAGTCAGTAAAACGCTGTGCCTGGCCTGGGAATGCCTGGTGGGATAGCAGGTCTTGGATGCCCCCTCTCTGTGATCCAGCAATGTGCCTTGCCCTCAGTCTGAGAAGACTGTCCACTCCCCATATTGGGCATCCTGTGGCCTTGTATGAGTGACACTGATTGTTTGGCGCCAGATTAAGGAAGGACCTCGTTGCAGGCGGCAGAGAGAAGAGGGATTCTTCTCGAATGGGTAGTGAGTGCGGGAGGCAGGCCTGATCAATACAGGACCACTGTGGCGCTGCTGTTTAGTTGGATGTCGAACAGTTGCTGTTACTTTCTCTCTTCTGTCTCAGGAAGGTGAGATGATGCTTGTTCCCAATTTTTTAAGGGGGCGCGGGCATTGCGTTTGCTGCAGATGTTCATGGAAATCATGAATTGGATTGTGCCCGGTTTTACGAGGAGTCGGGAGATTTGTGCGTGACGGGAGAGATCAATTAATGGGCACAAGCCATTGGCGCTGAAATGCCGGGCGGCACCTGATGTTGGGGTGAAAGTGAGCTTTACATTTCAGAGGATTTGTAATGATCATTTGAAAGGTTTGGGAATGTGCTGTGAGACGGGAGGAAAGGGGCGCGTGATTCAGCAAGCCTGAAATAAGAGGGGCAGAACGAGCTTCTGAAATGTAGGACTCTTGCCGCTCCTTTAGAAAAGTCTCTGCCATTGCGAGCCCACTGCGGGTTTTTGCCTCTTGAATGTCTGCGGAGCTGTTGGGAAGTGTCCCCTTTTCTTGGGAGTGCCCGAGCCATTCGAAGCGAGGGTTGAGCACATGTTGGAACTGCTAATGTGGCAGTGCCACGTGTCAGCCCCACAATGAGCAAGCAACCGGAGAGGTCACTGTGCCGACTGAAGTTTCAGATTAAGGTTATCGGGGGAAGATGGGGAGAGTATCTGGGTCTGTGTAGGGACCCTGATGCCAAGGGGTTTGTTTTAACTTGTTTGGAAGGTTTTATTGTGTTCTCTACTGATTTATCTTTTGTGGGTTCCGTCCTGTCTCAAGTTTTCAATAAATATATTTGTGTATAGATTGGTTACAGTATGCGTCTTTTTTTTTCAATGTTTAAATCAACCAAGTGTGTCTGATTGAACCCATCACTGTGCTCGAGTCTCCCAGGCTACTGAGCAGTCCAAAATAAATGCTGCAAATATACAGCAGGTCCCTCGATGCCTGAAAAGGACAAATGATTGTGTCCATTCTGATGTCCAACAGAAATATTGTATCGTTTTCAGATGGTGATGGCTCTGCTAAGTATTTTTGTCCTATTTCAGTTTCCCACCCTGACCCCTTTGTGTAAATCCACACATGTAACCTGTGTTTGCCCGGTGGGAGGTTGTCTAAGTGCAGAGAACTTAGATGCAGGTTAGCAAGAACCAAGGGTGCTGCTGGCTTCTAACCGCACAGCTGATCGGCACAGAGCACTGGTAAACATCCCAATATTAATCGAGGAAAAACTGGAAACGCACGACAGGTCAGTCAGAATTTGTGTAAAGAGAAAAGACAGCTTTACGTAGTGGGTTTGTACTCTTCATCACAGCATTGATAAGAATCCTGCTGGTTATTGACCTAGGACTAATCTGCCACTTAGGGCAATGATTAAGCTTATCTCGTGCCAAGTGGGAAAAATCCCAGCTCTGGAGGCTGATCCATCCTTCCAGGTCCTATTGTTGATCCAAGCTGGGTTGTCAATTCTTGACCGTGCCCTGGGTACTGTGGACTGACTAGCTCGGGTATCTGTTATCTGTTCTGCCACACACAATCAGCCCAATTTTGTACCTTTGATCCAATTCGACCCTTTTTTTAAAAAAAAACTCCCTTCCTTGCCCCGCTCCCATGGAAAATATCCCACCAGTTGGTCATTAAATAAGTTAGTGTGGCCTGGGCTGCTCTTGCCAGGCCTCGATAGTCCATCCATTCATTTTAATTGCAGGCCAGGGAGCGAAAAATTGAAAAAGTTCCAACTTGTCTGCTTGAGGAACTCCCTTGAGCAACACGTGAACAGCACAACATGCCATAAAGTGAGGAGATTAGCACCATCTCTGAACCATAGCATAGGCATAAACCCAACCCACTGAATGGTGATTTCACCAGTTGGAGGACCATGACTTTGTTTTTTTAACATACATCTACGTAAGTGACTGATCTCGGCTATGTCATGGGGAGATTTGGAATGATGGCTGTTACCCCTCAGAGGATGAACACTTCCTGTACAGTGACTGGCTCCCGGTTGAAATGGCAAAGATTTGAAAGTGTGACACTGGGAGAAATAAAATCTCTTTTTGTAGCATTGTGGGGGAGAGGGTTCTTCCAGATGATCCTCACACATCCCCTCCTCACCCCACAATCCCATCTATGCATTTCTGGGCCCTGCTTTGTTAGAGGGGCTGTCATATGGTCATAAGCCGAGCGCACATCATTCCAAACCACCTGTGCCTACGCGAGAACCTCTGCTGCTCATCTATTACTGGGGCAATACTGTGCTCTCTGGATAGTGGGCTAGGGTTTGCAGTGCTTGCACTTTTCAAAGAGACAGGTGCGTGCACAGATACACAATGGGATCTGCAGTCACTAATCGGCATACTAGAAGCTATTCACTTGCTTCATGAGGAGTGTTGCAGAAAGCAGCAGCTGAGTTTGTGTGAATCTAGGGCTATAACTGGAGTTTAGACTTGCATCTTTCAGCCCTCAACTTATTCTCGCAATTATCAAGTAAACTTTGGATGAGAGAGAGCAGAGGAGGTATGAGGAACAGGGTGAGATTCTGTTCGAATCCTTTTGATAGATTATCTGGTAACAGATGAACCAAATTTGCCATCTTCCAGCTGTTGATCTTTGTGTGTAATTTGATATGCTTTATGGAGTCTTGATCATGAGTGACAATTCAGAGAAAATATTTGTGAATCAGCAACAACAATTTATATTTATATAGCACCTTTAATGTAGTAAAACGTCCAAAGGCTCGTCACAGTCTCCCTGATCAAGTGTAACCTCCCCACTGACACCTGGGAATCTCTGGCCAAAATCCGCCCTAAGTGGAGGAAATGCATCCTGGAGGGTGCTGAGCACCTCGAGTCTCATCGCCGATTGCATGCAGAAATCAAGCGCAGGCAGCGGAAAAAGCGTGCGGCTCAACCTGTTGCACCCACCCCTTCCCTCAACGACTATCTGTCCCACCTGTGACAGAGCCTGTGGCGCTCGTATTAGCCACCAAAGACTCACTTCAAGAGTGGAAGCGTGTCTTCCTCGATTCCAAGGGACTGCCTATGATGATGATAGAAGATAACAACAAATTTGACACTGAGCCACATAAGAAATTACAGCAGATGACCAAAAGCTTGGTGAAAGAGGTGGGTTTTAAGGAGCATCTTAAAGGAGGGCAGGGAGTTCCAGAGCTTCGGGCCTCAGCAACAGAAGGCATAGCCACCAATGGTTGAACAATTATAATCAGGGATGCTCAAGAGGGCAGAATTTGAGAATCTATAAAGGTTGGGTAGTAAATTTGAAATCAATAGCACAAGACACTCGATGCCTTCAGCTCAGTAGAATATGAAACATTCTCACCAATTCTGTGGGTGACATGAGGCACTTTATACTTTTAGTGCAGTAGCCTTGTTCCTCGCCTTCTCCACTGTTGGTAGGTTCCCATAACACTCAAACACGACTTACTCTTTACACGTATAATCGGACCAGAGTCCAACAATTTACAATGCTGTTTACAATGCATTTTCAGGGGGAGGGGAGACACATCTACCCATTGCGGGCGTGCACTCCTGACCCTGCTGGAATTTGTGCTGTTAGCCCATTTATGAATCGAGTGTCAGGCTATGTCAAACTGGGGCAAAGCGATGGGGAATTAAAAATCTACAGCAGCAGCAGCTTTCTGGAGGGACTGTAGGTAAGAATTATGTCAGAATGTAGAACATGCAATGATGTCTAACCAGTGAGCTGCTGTACTTTTTCAAGATTTGAAGATTGGCTTCAATATCCAGCAGTGGTCGAGGAGCCAAGGACGGTCTCAGGCAAGTGGTGTCATGTCAAACGAGCGAGCCCAGAACTTCAGTGATGTTGACCTATGGGTCCTCATTGATGAGAAAGATTACTTGCTGAGCTCAATGGGAAGGAAACCCATGAAGGGTTTGGCCTGAGTTATGTGGAGGGGTTGGCAATGACACTGAGTATCACCTCGCTGATCTGCAGGAGCAGATCAGTGCCAGATGATCATTGAGCTGATGAAGACAGGGATGCAAGAGAATTCCTACTTTCTTGGGAATATAAGAACAGGAGCAGGTCAGTTAGCCACTCGAGCCTGCTCTGCCATTCAATGAGATGGCTGATCTGTGACCTAACTCCATACACCTGCCTTTTCCCTATATTCCTTAATACCTTTGGTTAACAAAAAGCTATCAATCTCCAATTTAAAATTAACAATTGATCTAGCATCAATTGCCGTTTGTGGAAGAGAGTTCCAAACTTTTACCACGCTTTGTGTATGGAAGTGTTTCCTAACTTCACTCCTGAAAGGTCTGATTCTAATTTATAGACTATGTCGCCTAGTCCTAGATTCCCCAAACAGCGTAAATAGTTTCTCTCTACCCTATCAGTTCTTAATATCTTGAAAACGTAGATCAAATCACCCTTAACTTTCTAAATTCTAGTGGGTACAACCCTAGTTTGTGTGATCTCTCCTTGGAGTCCAGGTATCATTCTGGTAAATCTACACTGCACTCCCACGAAGTCCAATATAGTACAGTACCCAGACTGCTCACAGTACTCCAGGTGTGGTCTAACCAGGCTTTGTACAGCTGGAGCATAACTTCTACCCCTTATATTCTAGTCCTCTAGATATAAAGGCCAGCATTCCATTAGACTTTTTGATTATTTTCTGTACCTGTCCATGACATTTTAATGATCTATGTACATCGACTTCCAATCTCTTTGGACCTCCACTGTTTCTCGCTTATCACCATTAGGATGTGCTCTGTTCTAACCTTTTTAGGTCTAAAATGGATAACCTCACATTTGCCTACATTGAAATCCATTTGCCAGTATTGCACATTAGCTTAAGCTATTAATATTTCTATAATTTTGTGTTTCCATCTACACTGCTTACAATGCCACCTACCTTTGTGTCATCGGCAAACTTGTGGCTTTCTATCCCATCATTTAAGTCATTAATAAACATGGTGAATATTTGAGGCCCCAAAACAGATCCCTGCGGGACACCACTAGTCACATCCCGCCAATTAGAGTACCTGCCCATTATCCCTACTCTCTGTCTCCTGCCATGCAGCCAATTTCCTAACCAGGTCAATAAGTTGCCTTCAATACTATTAGCTTCAACTTTAGCTAACAATCTCTTATGAGGGTCATTATCAAATGCTTCTGGAAGTCCCTGTAAATAACATTCATAGACATTCCCCTGTCCACTATTTCAGTCACCTCTTCAAGAAATTCAATCAAGTTCATCAGGCATGACCTACTCTTTACAAATCTATGCTGGCTCTGTCTGATCTGCTGAACATTTTCAAGCTATTCAGTCTCTCTATCCATAATTATAGACTCTAGTAATTTCCTGACAACAGATGTTAGGCTATTTGGTCTATAATTCCCTCACCTTTCTTAAAAAGTGGAGTAACATGTGTAATATTCCAATCTAAAGGAACAGTTCCTGAATTGAGAAAACTTTGGAAGACTTCTTTTAAATCTCTGGGATGGAAACCATCTGGACCTGGGGATTTGTTACTCTATAGTGTCATTATTTTCTATATTGCTGTTATTTTGCTTATGATAATTTTGGTGAGTCCTCATCCCTGATTGAATATTAGTTTCCTTGGGATGTCTGGCATGCTGAAGATGAGAAGGGGGATTTAATAATGAGAAATGTGGAAATGGCTGAGACCTTAAACAATTATTTTGCTTCGGTCTTCACAGTGGAAGACACAAAAACCATACCAAAAATTGATCACGGGAATGTGGGAAGGGAGGATCTTGATATAATCACTATCACTAGGGAGGTAGTGCTGGATAGGCTAATGGGACTCAAGGTAGACAAGTCCCCAGGTCCGGATGAAATGCATCCCAGGGTATTAAAAGAGATGGCGGAAGTTATAGCAGATGCATTTGTTATAATCTACCAAAATTCTCTGGACGCTGGGGAGGTACCAGCAGATTGAAAGCAGCTAATGTAACGCCTCTGTTTAAAAAAAGGGGGCAGACAAAAGGCAGATAACTATAGGCCGGTTAGTTTAACATCTGTAGTGGGGAAAATGCTTGAAGCTATCATTAAGGAAGAAATAGCGGGACATCTAGATAGGAATAGTGCAATCAAGCAGACGCAACATGGATTCATGAAGGGGAAATCATGTTTAACTAATTTACTGGAATTCTTTGAGGATATAACGAGCATGGTGGATAGAGGTGTACCGATGGATGTGTTATATTTAGATTTCCAAAAGGCATTCGATAAGGTGCCACAGAAAAGCTTACTGCAGAAGATAAAGGTACGCGGAGTCAGAGGAAATGTATTAGCATGGGTCGAGAATTGGCTGGCTAACAGAAAGCAGAGAGTTGGGATAAATGGGTCCTTTTCGGGTTGGAAATCGGTGGTTAGTGGTGTGCCACAGGGACCGGTGCTGGGACCACAACTGTTTACAATATACATAGATGACCTGGAAGAGGGGACGGAGTGTAGTGTAACCAAATTTCCAGATGATACAAAGATTAGTGGGAAAGCAGGTTGTGTAGAGGATACAGAGAGGCTGCAAACAGATTTAGATAAGTTAAGCGAATGGGCTAAGGTTTGGCAGATGGAATACAATATCGGAAAATGTGAGGTCATCCACCTTGGGAAAAAAAACAGTAAAAGAGAATATTATTTGAATGGGGAGAAATTACAACATGCTGCGGTGCAGAGGGACCTGGGGGTCCTTGTGCATGAAACCCAAAAAGTTAGTTTGCAGGTGCAGCAGGTAATCAGGAAGGTGAATGGAATGTTGGCCTTCATTGCGAGAGGGATGGAGTACAGAAGCAGGGAGGTCCTGCTGCAACTGTATAGGGTATTGGTGAGGCCGCACCTGGAGTACTGCGTGCAGTTTTGGTCACCTTACTTAAGGAAGGATATACTAGCTTTGGAAGGGGTACAGAGACGATTCACTAGGCTGATTCCGGAGATGAGAGGGTTACCTTATGATGATAGATTGAGTAGATTGGGTCTTTACTCGTTGGAGTTCAGAAGGATGAGGGGTGATCTTATAGAAACATTTAAAATAATGAAAGGGACAGACAAGATAGAGGCAGAGAGGTTGTTTCCACTGGTTGGGGAGACTAGAACTAGGGAGCATAACCTCAAAATATGGGGTACCAATTTAAAACCCAGTTGAGAAGGAATTTCTTCTCCCAGAGGGTTGTGAATCTGTGGAATTCTCTGCCCAAGGAAGCAGTTGAGGCGAGCTCATTGAATGTATTCAAATCACAGATAGATAGATTTTTAACCAATAAGGGAATTAAGGGTTACGGGGAGCAGGCGGGTAAGTGGAGCTGAGTCCACGGCCAGATCAGCCATGATCTTGTTGAATGGCGGAGCAGACTCGAGGGGCTAGATGGCCTTCTCCTGTTCCTAATTCTTATGTTCTTATTATCTACTGTAAATACTGACACAAAGGAATTATTCAACATCTCCGTCATCTCCTTGTATTCATTTAACATTCCTCTTTTAACTTGGACATTATGGGACCACAACCCACCCCAATGAACACCCTCACCTAAAGTGAGTGACAAGTCATCATGCACAGTACACCGTGGTTCAATGTCTTTCTGCCTCTTCCCCCTGCAACCTGTGATTGGAATTCCCATCACAAACCTTACTACCATGTTAGATTTCCTTCCTTAAAGTACATTAGTGAACCAGTTGGATTTTTATACCAATCTAAAAGCTTCATGGACACTTTTGCTTTAGATATTTTTAAAGCTGAATTCAGATTCCAAACCGCCATGCTGAGATTTGAACATTCTCTATTATGGGTCCAGTAATATAGTACTGAATACATCGACTATATCCTGGAGTTCAGCCTCAGAATGTGTGCAGATGCAGGTGTTGTCCGCATACTGTAGCTCAATGACCGAGGTTGGGGTAATCTTGGACCTGGCTTGGAGTCGGCATAGGTTAAACAGCTTACCATTGGTTCTGTAGTTTAGTTCCACGCCAATGGGGAACTTGTTGACTGTGAGATGGAGCATGGCAGCGAGGAAGATTGAGAAGAGGGTTGGAGCAATAACACAGCCCTGTTTGACCCCGATCTGGATGTGGATTGGGTCTGTAATGGATCTGTTGATAAGGATCGCGGCCTGCATGTCGTCGTGGAGCAGGCGAAGGATGTTGACAAACTTTTGGGGGCATCCGAAATGGAGGAGGACGCTCCATAGACCCTCATGGTTGACCGTGTCTAAGATCGAAAAAGGCCATGTATAGATCAGAGGCATGGACGATGTACAGAAGACACCTCAAGTCGCTGGAGATATATCACCAATGATGTCTCCGCAAGATCCTGCAACTCCCATGGGAGGACAGGCGCACCAACATCAGTGTCCTCATCCAGGCTAACATTCCCAGCATTGAAGCACTGACCACACTCGATCAGCTTCGCTGGGCAGGTCACATTGTTCGCATGCCAGACATGAGACTTCCTAAGCAAATGCTCTATGCAGAGCTCCTCCACGGCAAATGAGCCAAAGATGGGCAGCAGAAACATTACAAGGACAGCCTCAAAGCCTCCCTGATAAAGTGCGACATCACCATTGACACCTGGGAGTCCTTGGCCGAAGACCGCCCTAGGTGTAGAAAGTGCATCCTGGAGGGCGTTGATCTCTTTGAATCTCAACGCCGAGAACGTGAAGAGGTCAAGCACAGGCAGCTGAAGGAGCATGCAGCAAACCAGTCCCACCCACCCCTTCCCTCAGCGAATATCTGTTCCATCTGTGACAGAATCTGTGGCTCTCGTATTGGACTGTTCAGCCACCAAAGAACTCACTTCAGGAGTGGAAGCAAGTCTTCCTCGATTCCAAGGGACTGCCTATGATGCTGATGATGATGAGCATAGTGTGAGGCTATCATACCATCTATGTCCTTAAACTTGTTTTTCATAATTTTAGCTATTTGCAAGTTCTTTTAAAGTCTTTTCATTCCCTTACTTAACGCAGGGAAGTTATCCCCAGTGGCTTGGCCAATATTTATCCCTCAATCAACATCACTAAAACAGATTATCTGGTCATTATCACATTGCTGTTTGAGGGACCTTGCTGTGCGCAAGTTGTCTGTCGCGTTTCCTGCATTACAAAGAGACGATACTTCAAAAGTACTTCATTGAGTGTAAAACGCTGTGGAACATTCTGAGGTCATGAAAGGCATTGTATAAATACAAGTCTTTGCTTCTTTCTTTTTACTAACATGACCTTTTATTATCTGACAATTTCCTGCTTTTCTATCAAGCAGTTTTTAGGTCATTCAACCCATTCAACTCGAACTTTCTCTCTGTGATTGGAGTATCTGTTGCTTCCCCTGCCTCCTTTATTTTGCCCATCCTTGATTGAAATGTTTGCTTATCTTTCGGGTTCAGTTTTTACAAAGGGTTTTACTCTTCTCCTTTCACAGATGTTGAAGACCTGCTGTGTGTTGACAGATCTGCTGCGTATTTCCAGCGTTTCTTCTTTTTATTTGTGTTCCCTCTATAAAGCTCCTGGTAAATTTGTGACCATATTGTTGCCTTGGCAAATGCTGAATCGCCTGGAGCGGCTGTCACGATTGTAGTTTGACTGTGACCCTGGTGTTGCCAAGTCTGGTGTGGCGTATGCATGAACACTGGGCATGGATACATTTTAAAGTAAGTGCCGGGCGGTCCAGCCTTTGTGAACAGCATCTCACTCAATTTGACTCAAACAAAAGCAAAATACGGTGGATGCTGGAATCTGAAATAAAAACAGAAAATGCTGGAAACATAGAAATATAGAAAATAGGTGCAGGAGTAGGCCATTCGGCTCTGCGAGCCTGCACCACCATTCAATAAGTTCATGGCTGATCCTTCACCTCAGTACTCCTTTCCCGTTTTCTTTCCATACCCTTTGATCCCTTTAACCATAAGGAAATACTCAGCAGGTCAGGCAACATCTGTAGAGAGAGAAAGAGTTAACGGGCCGAAAAGTCTGGCCTTGCCAGCTCTGTACGAAGTGCGCACAGACCCGGCGAGGCCTCGCAAAAGCCGATTTTCGGGGTGCGATGTGCATGCGCCGAAAACCAGCTCTTCCAATCTGTCAAGATTTGTCTTGACAGATCCTCTGCATCCCCAGGAGAAGGACATTTGCATGGCAGAGATTGGGCTATTTGCCCAACTCGTGCTCAGCGAATGTCCTTCAAACTTTTACGCCTGGTTTAAAACATATAAAAATTAAATTTAAACACTCATTTTTATATTAAAAACCCTGTCCATTAAGGTAAGTTTATTTTTAACACTATTAAAACACATTTTACAAAAAATCCAGACAATAAATATTTTTAAAAAACATTTAATTACATTTAATTTCAATTAATTTTAAATATGCAATGTGTTTTATTTATTTATTATGCTATGTTTCGGTGTTTTAGAGTTTTTCTCATTGATAGTAATGGGAGTCCATACAAACAGGGCTCCCATTTTTATCAATGAGAATACTGCATAGTGATTGGTGGTCCAGGCCCACGTGACTCCCAGCTTGTATGTACGTACCTCAAAGTCATCTCCCCGCGTGCTGCGCAGCGAATCTAGGCCTCCGACTGGTATCCTGCATAGCTCCGGGACCACCAGATACCTTTGTAGATTTTTTTCGGGTTCGAGGCGTTCGTACGAAGGAAGCCTCCGACCATAATTCCCCCCCACCACCACCAATGTTTCAGGTCGATGACCCTTCATCTGAAGGTTTGACTGATTGGAGTAGAACTGTCTGGAGTTTGTGAACTGGTCAGTACGTTAGCTATGGATGTGTACAGATAGAGCAAGGTTCAACAATTTACATTTATATAGCATCTTTAACGTAGTAAAAGAGCCCAAAGTGTTTCACAGGATCATTACCAAATAAAATTTGACACCGAGCCACATCATCATCATCATCATCAAGGACATATTGGACAGGTGACCAAAAGCTTGGTCAAAGCTGTAGCAAAGAGTTACAGACCCTTGTGAATAGAACGGAGCACTTGATTACGATAACTGTTGGAAGAAAAAGAGGAAGGACTTGCATTGATACAGTGCCTTTCATGAACACCGGATGTCTCAAACTGCTTTACAGCCAATGAATTTAGTTTTATGGAGCGCAGTCACTGTTGAAATGTGGGATAAGAACATAAGAACATAAGAAATAGGAGCAAGGGTAGGCCATATGGCCCATCAAGCCTGCTCCGCCATTCATAAGATCATGGCTGATCCGATCACAGACTCAGCTCCACTTCTTCCGCCCGCTCCCCATAACCCCTTAACCCCCTATCGATTAATAAGCTGTCTATTTCTGTCTTAAATTTATTCAATGTCCCAGCTTCCACATCTCTCTGAGGCAGCGAATTCCACAGATCCACAACCCTCTGAGAGAAAAAAATTCTCCTCATATCAGTTCTAAATGGGTGGCCCCTTGTTCTAAGATCATGCCCTCTAGTTCTAGTCTCCCGCATCAGTGGAAACTCTCTGCACCCACCTTGTCAAGCCCCCTCATAATCTTATACGTTGCCATAAGATCACCTCTCATCCTTCTGAATTCCAATGAGTAGAGTCCCAACCTACTCAACCTTTCCTCATAAGTCAAGCCCTCATCCCCGGAATCAACCTAGTGAACCTTCTCTGAACTGCCTCCAAAGCAAGCATATCCTTTCGTAAATATGGAAACCAAAACTGCACGCAGTATTCCAGGTGTGGCCTCACCCTGTACAGCTGTAACAAGACTTCCCTGCTTTTATACTCCATCCCTTTTGCAATAAAGGCCAAGATTCCATTGGCCTTCCTGATCACTTGCTGTACCTGCATACTATCCTTCTGTGTTTCATGCACAAGTACCCAGGTCCCACTGTACTGCAGCACTGTGCAATCTTTCTCCATTTAAATAACTTGCTCTTTGACTTTTTCTGCCAATGTGCATGACCTCACACTTTCCAACATGATGCTCCATTTGCCAAATTTTTGCCCACTCACTTAGCCTGTCTATGTCCTTTTGTAGCTTTTTTATGCCCTCCTCACACATTGCTTTTCCTCCCATCTTTGTATCATCAGCAAAATTGGCTACGTTACACTCAGTCCCTTCTTCCAAGTCGTTAATATAGATTGTAAATAGTTGGGGTCCCAGCACTGATCCCTGCGGCACCCCACTAGTTACTGATTGCCAACCAGAGAATGAAACATTTATCCCAACTCTCTGTTTTCTGTGTTAGCCAATCTTCTATCCATGCTAATATATTATCCCAACCCCGTGAACTTTTATCTTGTGCAGTAACCTTTTGTGTGGCACCTTATCAAATGCCTTCTGGAAATCCAAATACACACATCCACTGGTTCCCCTTTATCAACCCTGTTCATTACATCCTCAAAGAATTCCAGAAAATTTGTCAAACATGACTTCCCCTTCATAAATCCAAGCTGACTTTGTCTGACCAAATTTTTCTTTTCCAAATATCCTGTTACTGCTTCTCTAATAATGGACTTCAACATTTTCCCAACCACAGATGTTAGGCTAACTGATCTATACTTTCCTGCTTTTTGTCTGCCTCCTTTTTTGAATAGGGGCGTTACATTTGCAATTTTCCAATCTGCTGGGACCTCCCCATAATGCAGGGAATTTTGGTAAATTACAACCAATGCACCCACAATCCCTGCTGTTACTTCTCTTAAGACCCTAGAATGCAAGCCATCAGGTCCAGGGGATTTATCTGCCTTTAGTCCCTTTATCTTACTGAATACCACCTCCTTAGTGATTGTGATTGTGTTAAGTTCCTCCCCTGCTATAGCCCCTTGCCTATCCACTGATGGAATAGTGTGAGTGTCCTCTATCGTAAAAACTGATACAAAATACTTGTTTAGAATTTCTGACATCTCCATGTTCTCCATTACTAATTCCCTGGTCTCATTCTCTAAGGGACCAACATTTACTTTAGCCACTCTTTTTCTTTTTATATACATGTAGAAACTCTTACATAGAAACATAGAAACATGGAAAATAGGCGCAAGAGTAGGCCATTCGGCCTTTCGAGCCTGCACCACCATTCAATAAGATCATGGCTGATCATTCACCTCAGTACCCCTTTCCTGCTTTCTCTCCATACCCCTTGATCCCTTTAGCTGTAAGGGACATATCTAACTCCCTCTTGAATATATCCAACAAACTAGCATCAACAACTCTCTGCGGTAGAGAATTCTACAGGTTAACAACTCTCTGAGTGAAGAAGTTTCTCCTCATCCCAGTTCTAAATGCCTTACCTCTTATCCTTAGACTGTAACCTCTGGTTCTGGACTTCCCCAACATCGGGAACATTCTTCCTGCATCTAACCTGTCCCGTTCTGTCAGAATCTTATATGTTTCTATGAGAACCCTCTCATCCTTCTCAACTCTAGTGAATACAGGCCCAGTCGATCCAATCTCTCCTCAAATGTCAGTCCTACCATTCCGGGAATCAGTCTGGTGAACCTTCGCTGCACTCCCTCCAAAACAAGAATGTCCTTCCTCAGATTAGGAGATCAAAACTGATCACAATGTTCCAGGTGAGGCCTCACCAAGGCCCTGTACAACTGCAGTAAGACCTCCTTGCTCCTATACTCAAATCCCCTAGCTATGAAGGCCAACATGCCAGTTGCCTTCTTTGCTGCCTGCTGTACCTCCATGCCAACTTTCAATGACTGATGTACCATGACACCCAGGTCTCGTTGCACCTCCCCTTTCCTATTCTGCCGCCATTCAGATAATATTCTGCCTTCATGTTTTTGCCACCAAAGTGGATAACCTCACATTTATCCACATTATACTGCATCTGCCATGCATTTGCCCACTCACCTAACTTGTCCAAGTCACCCTGCAGCCTCTTAGCATCCTCCTCACAGCTCGCACCACCACCAGCTTAGTGTCATCTGCAAACTTGGAGATGTTACACTCAATTCCTTCATCTAAATCATTGATGTATATTGTAAATAGCTGGGGTCCCAGCAGTGAGCCCTACGGCACCCCACTAGTCACTGCTTGCCATTCTGAAAAAGACCCATTTATCCCGACTCTCTGCTTCCTGTCTGCCAACCAGTTCTCTATCCACGTCAGTACATTACCCCCAATACCATGTGTTTTAATTTTGCACAACAATCTCTAGTGTGGGACCTTGTCAAAAGCTTTTTGAAAGTCCAAATACACCACATCTACTGGTTCTCCTTGTCCACTCTACTAGTTACATCCTCAAAAAATTCTAGAAGATTTGTCAAGCATGATTTCCCTTTCATAAATCCACACTGACTTGGACCGATCCTGTCACTGCTTTCCAAATGCATTGCTATTTCATCTTTAATAATTGATTCCAACATTTTCCTCACAACTGATGTCATGCTAACCGGTCTATAATTACCCGTTTTCTCTCTCCCTCCTTTTTTAAAAAGTGGTGTTACATTAGCTACCCTCCAGTCCATAGGAACTGATCCAGAGTCGATAGACTGTTGTAAAATGATCACCAGTGCATCCACTATTACGAGTGTCACTTCCTTACGTACTCTGGGATGCAGACTATCAGGCCCTGGGGATTTATCGGACTTCAATCTCATCAATTTCCCTAACACAATTTCCCGACTAATAAGGATTTCCTTCAGTTCGTCCTCCTCACTATACCCACGGTCCCCTATTATTTCCGGAAGGTTACTTGCGTCTTCCTTCGTGAAGACAGAACCAAAGTATTTGTTCAACTGGTCTGCCATTTCTTTGTTCCCCATTATAAATTCACCTGATTCTGACTGCAAGGGACCTATGTTTGTCTTCACTAATCTTTTTCTCTTCACATATCTATAACATAGAAACATAGAAAATAGGTGCAGGAGTAGGCCATTCGGCCCTTCAAGCCTGCACCACCATTCAATAAGATCATGGCTGATCATTCACCTCAGTACCCCTTTCCTGATTTCTCTCCAAACCCCTTGATCCCTTTAGCCATAAGGGCCATATCTAACTCCCTCTTGAATATATATCCAACGAACCGCATCAACAACTCTCTGCGGCAGAGAATTCCACAAGTTAACAACTCTCTGAGCAAAGAAGTTTCTCCTCATCTCGGTCCTAAATGGCTTACCCCTTATCCTTAGACTGTAACCTCTGGTTCTGGACTTCCCCAACATCGGGAACATTCTTCCTGCATCTAACCTGTCCAGTCCCGTCAGAATTTTATTGTTTCTATGAGATCCCCTCTCATTCTTCTAAACTCCAGTGAATACAGGCCCAGCTGATCCAATCTCTCCTTATATGTCAGTCCTGCCATCCCGGGAATCAATCTGGTGAACCTTCGCTGCACTCCCTCAATAGCAAAAACGTCCATCATCAGATTAAGAGACCAAAACTGAAAACAATATTCCAGGTGAGACCTCACCAAGGCCCTGTACAACTGCAGTAAGACCTCCCTGCTCCTATACGCAAATCCCCTAGCTATGAAGGCCAACATGCCATTTGCCTTCTTCACCGCCTGCTGTACCTGCATGCCAACTTCCAATGACTGATGTACCATGACACCCAGGTCTCGTTGCAGCTCCCCCTTTCCTAATCTGCCGCCATTCAGATAATATTCTGCCTTCGTGTTTTTGCCCCCAAAGTGGATAACCTCACATTTATTCACATTATACTGCATCTGCTATGCATTTGCCCACTCACCTAACCTGTCCAAGTCACCCTGCAGCCTCTTAGCGTCCTCCTCACAGCTCACACCACCACCCAGCTTAGTGTCATCTACAAACTTGGAGATATTATACTCAATTCCTTCATCTAAATCATTGATGTATATTGTAAATAGCTGGGGTCCCAGCACTGAGCCCTACAGCACCCACGAGTCACTGCCTGCCATTCTGAAAAAGACCCATTTATCCCGACTCTCTGCTTTCTGTCTGCCAACCAGTTCGCTATCTACATCAGTACATTACCCCCAATACCAGGTGCTTTAATTTTGCACAACAATCTCTTGTGTGGGACCGTGTCAGAAGCTTTTTGAAAGTCCAAATACACCACATCCACTGGTTCTCCCTTGTCCACTCTACTAGTTACATCCTCAAAAAAGTCTAGAAGATTTGTCAAGCATGATTTCTCTTTCATAATTCCATGCTGACTTGGACCGATCCTGTCACTGCTTTCCAAATGCGCTGCTATTTTATCTTTAATAATAGATTCCATTATTTTCTCCACTACTGATGTCAGGCTAACTGGTCGATAATTCCCCGTTTTCTCTCTCCCTCCCTTTTTAAAAAGTGGTGTTACATTAGCTACCCTCCAGTCCATAAGAACTGATCCAGAGTCGATAGACTGTTGGAAAATAATCACCAATGCATCCACTATTTCTAGGGCCACTTCCTTAAGTACTCTGGGATGCAGACTATCGTGCCCTGGGAATTTATCGGCCTTCAATCTCATCAATTTCCCGAACACAATTTCTCGACTAATAAGGATTTCCTTCAGTTCGTCCTTCTCACTAGACCCTCGGTCCCCTCCTTTTTCCGGAAGGTTATTTGTGTCTTCCTTCGTGAAGACAGAACCAAAGTATTTGTTCAAATGGTCTGCCATTTCTCTGTTCCCCATTATAAATTCACCTGATTCTGACTGCAAGCGACCTACATTTGTCTTCACTAATCTCTTTCTCTTCACATATCTTTAGAAGCTTTGGCAGTCAGTTTTTATGTTCCCAGTAAGCTTCCTCTCATACTCTCTTTTCCCCCTCATAATTAAACACTTTCTGCTCCTCTGCTGGATTCTAAATTTCTCCCAGTCCTCAGGTTTGCTGCTTTTTCTGGCCAATTTATATGCCTCTTCCTTGGATTTAACTCTATCCCTAATTTCCCTTGTTAGCCACAGTTGAGACACCTTCTCCGTTTTATTTTTACTCCAGACAGTGATGTACAATTGTTGAAGTTCATCCATGCGATATTTAAATGTTTGCCATTGCCTATCCACCGTCAACCCTTTAAGTACCATTCGCCAGTCTATTCTGGCCAATTCACGTCACATACCATCGAAGTTACCTTTCCTTAAGTTCAGGACCCTAGTCTCTGAATTAACACTGTCACTCTCCATCTTAATAAAGAATTCTACCATATTATGGTCACTCTTCCCCAGGGGGCCTCGCACAACAAGATTGTTAATTAGTCCTTTCTCATTACACATCATCCAGACTAGGATGGCCAACTCTCTAGACATATTCTAGATACACTCCAGGAAATCCTCCTCCACCATATTACTACCAGTTTGGTTAGCCCAATCTATATGTAGATTAAAGTCGCCCATGATAACTGCTGTACCTTTATTGCACGCATCCCTAATTTCTTGTTTGATGCTGTCCCCAACCTCACTACTACTGTTTGGTGGTCTGTACACAACTCCCACTAGCGTTTTCTGCCCTTTGGTATTCCGCAGCTCTACCCATACAGATTCCACATCATCCAAGCTAATGTCTTTCCTTACTATTGCATTAATTTCCTCTTTAACCAGCAATGCTACCCCACCTCCTTTTCCTTTCTGTCTATCCTTCCTGAATGTTGAATACCCCTGATGTTGAGTTCCCAGCCTTGGTCACCCTGGAGCCATGTCTCCGTGATGCCAATTATATCATATTCGTTAATTGCTGCCTGCGCAGTTAATTCTTCCACCTTATCTGTTTTTATATTTTGTGCTAGTTTACTTTCATAGTCTTTCTTCCCTTTCTTAATCATTTTTTTTGTCATTCTTTGCTGGCCTTTAAAAGCTGCCCAATCTTCTGTCCTCCCACTAGTTTTGGCCATGTCTATCTGTTGGAGCTCCCAGACTCAGGAAAGTCTGTAGGAAGCATGTGGAGACCAGTTTCTCCTATACATGCTTGTTGTCTCCAATTAATTTCTGACCGCTGTTCCATTTGGTTTTGGTGGACACGTATTAACATGCTTCAGAAAACAAACAGTAACAGACGGTGGTCCATCGAGATGCCTCAGCACACAAAATATTTTTCACGACGGCACCTTTTATTACAGGATGGTTAAAAAATATGGTGAGGTTTGCACTTATGAGCTGTCAAACCTTCCGTTTAATGAGGCCATCAGCTTGTTCGTGCGAACCATGCAGTCATTAGCGTGCAACCCGTGGTTTCTCAGCACCCCGCAAACTTCAGAAGAAGCCACGACGTAAGAAGCCTGCATTGCGCTGTCTGTCATAGTCCCATAATAATGATCGGGCAGATGGCACATGCTGCGGCACTCAATAAGACAAATACAGTTTGCTCAGCCCAAGCTCACAAATATTAATAACCTACTGAACATTATCGCCGCATTTAGTACAAAATGTGCAAAGGCTGTCATTGGAATTCAATCAATCCTGCCCGCAGCTATGGAGCTCAAGGAGTACGTGTCACAATTACTGGCAATTAGCGGAGATCTGCCTGATGTACAGAACTCCAGGTATCTCCTCAGGCCTCATTAGGCAGTTCTAACATAATCTGGGCAGAACGGAAACAATAACTTGATGTATAGCCGAGCAGAGCAGCGTAACACGGGAAATCTCGCAGCAAAAGGAATTGTCATTATTTCAAGCCCACCTTTGAATTTGCTTTTCAGCAAAATCTGTTAAGGAGCTCTAAAGATTACGCACGCCAGCCTCAATTACATGCCGCCCTGTGTCCCATGGAGACTGATAACAGCTGAAATATCTCACCACCTCTCCCTATCTGTATTATTGTTTAACTGAGACTTACACCAACCAGAATATCTCAGTCGCGCACACTGGCTTTGGTTTCCCAGACCTGCACCGCCAGTTTTCCAGTGGATCTGAGACAGCTGGGACCAGGAAGGCAGTCGGGGACAGGTTCCACATTGTTCCCTTGCCCCAACCCCCCACCACCTTCTTGAGAGAGGGCTCGGTGGCGTAAAATGTGGCCACCCACATGTGGGTAGATGCCTGCAAATTACATTACAATGAGGAAAGCATGGCCCAGTTTGAATGATGGATGCAGCAGGGACTTCCTGTTAGGCCCAGGTGGTCCAGCCAAATGGTCAGTGGAAGTGAGGCACAAACATCTCATTGCAGCCGGAGCTTGTTCAGGTGCTCAGGGAACACTGCCACACACAGGCCCCAAAGAAGCGGACTCGGGATTTTGAGGTAATAAAATGCCATTTTGCAGGCCTTCTGTTGCTGGGGCCTATTGTTACAGCCTCTCCACTTTCCTAAGGCTCCCAAATGGTGGCCTAAGGTTTAGGAAGTGGCTTATATTCATATGGAAGTTGTTTATAGAAGCATATAAAATTCTGACGGGATTGGACAGGTTAGATGCAGGAAGAATGTTCTCAATGTTGGGGGAAGTCCAGAACCAGGGGTCACAGTCTAAGGATAAGGGGTAAGCCATATAGGACCGAGATAAGGAGAAACTTTTTCACCCAGAGAGTGGTGAACCTGTGGAATTCTCTACCACAGAAAGTTGTTGAGGTCAGTTCATTGGATATATTCAAAAGGGAGTTAGATGTGGCCCTTACGGCTAAAGGGATCAGGGGGTATGGAAAGAAGGCAGGAGTGGGGTACTGAAGTTGCATGATCAGCCATGATCATATTGAATGGTGGTGCAGGCTCGAAGGGCCGAATGGCCTACTCCTGCACCTATTTTCTATTTTTCTTATGTTTCTATATCTATAAGTTAGTTGTTTACATCTTTTTTTGATGTAAAACATCCCATGGCACTATCTTGAAGAAGAGCAGGGGACGTCTCCCGGTGTCTTGGCCAATATTTATCCGTCAACCAATGCCACTAAAATAGACTATTATCTGGTCATTGTCACATTGCTGTTAGTGCAACCTGGCTGTGTGCAAATTAGCTGCCGTATTTTCTTACATTACAACAGCAACTACACTTTAAAAGTATGTATTTGGCTGTGACTTGCTTTGGGACTTATTTTCTCTTTACCCATTTAAATTCCTATTTGCAGGTCGGTGAGATTGCCCAGAGATGGTGACGTTATTTTATAATTCAGTGTTGGTCTGTGGCGCCACCATGTGCCAGTGTCAAGTACTGACTGTAACAAAGGTGGGAAAAAAGAAGTAGAGCAAGCTAACGAGACAATTACAGATGAGGAAGGCCATTTGGTCAATCTTAACTCATCCATCCACAAACACCATAAAGTCCCTCCATCACAGCATCCCGTTGTTTCTTCAATATCTGTAGGGTTTTACTTCCATCACTCTATCCACTTTAAGCTGTCTTGACTGTCCTAGAATCATATAGCACAGAAGGAGGCCGTTCAGCCCATCGTCCCTCCGCTGGCTCTTCGAAAGAGCTAAGCATTTAGTCCCACTCTGTTGCTCTTTCCCCATAGCCCTGCAAATTTTGCTATTTTGAATATTTATCTAATTGCCTTTTGCAAGTTACTATTAAATCTGCTTCCACCATTCAGGCAGTTTTATATTGATTTAGATCCATCAATTTATATTGATTTTACCTAAGCTATCTCCATTTAGGAAAGTAATGTTGATCATATCTTCTCTTGAGAATATTAAGCAATGGAATTATAGCTACAATTGGCAATATTATGTTAGCATGTTCCTAAGGCATTCCTCGTACTCTATGTTAGCATAGCTGCTAATTCATTTAAACTGGACATGTTAACACCTCTGTTAACAGACAAAGGAAAATCATCAGAATGGTTTTTGTCATGTCTGTAAGCTTGTAATTTTTGTAGCTCCACACTGTGGATGTGATCGTATTGTGTACTGCAAGTGCAGGGTTAATAATAAACAGAACCAGGCAGATTTCCAGAGACTTCCGAGAGAGCTGCTGCCATGTGTGTGCTGTGCCCTGTGAAGATATCACATTTGACAATGGAAGATGGGATTTTTCGGATGATTTAAAGCTTAAATTTTGTTGGTGAAGGATTCAGCCAGCTGACAGAGAGACTTTGGAAGTTTCTGTCTTTGGAAAAAGCTACAAAATCTGAGGTAAAATACAGCACACGGTGTGAACAGCTAGTGGTCAAAATGGCAGCACCCGCAGGTGTATTGGGACAATTGAGGGAACATAGACACGACCGGGAACGGTTTAAAGCGTATGTGGATCGGCTAGAAATGTATTTCACTGCAAATAACATAATCGAAGTTCCAGACAATGCAGTCCAGAACCGGGCTGTGTTGGAATGTAAGAAAGCGATCTTCTTATCGGAGGCAGGTCCAGCATTATATGACACTCTTGTAAATCTGCTTGTGCCTGACGAGCCAAAAGACACAACGCTTAAAGAGATTTTAACGAAGCTGGAGCAGCACTATAACCCCAAACCATTAGAAATTGCTAAAAGCTATCGTTTTGGGATTTGGAATCAAAAGGCTGATGACGTATCAGTGATTACATCGTAGCATTAAAAAAGCTATTGATGGACTGTAATTTTGAAAACTTTCAAAACCGAGCATTACAGGATCGTTTTGTTTGTGGGATGAAAAATGATGCGATCAGAAGGAAGTTATTGATGATGGGTGACTTGACTTTTGAGATTGCTTGTCAGACAGCGAGGTCGATTGGCATGGCCGAACAATATTCCCGAGAATTAAATAATGATTATGGTCATCAGTCAACTGAGGTAAATCACCTGTAGGTACAAAATAAAAGACGGGCATGGCCGAAAGTCTCAGAAACTGGAAATTCTACCAGAGTGTCGAAGTCGTGCTATAGGTGCCTGGGACAACACATTGCTCAAAGTTGTCCATACGTGAAGGCAGAGTGTTTCTTCTGCAGGAAGATTGGGCATCTTGCGAAGGCATGCCGACTGAAGGATGAACCAGTTTTCAAAGCTATGAGTCCAGCGCTCAAAGCTATGATTAGAAATCCCAAGAGACTACATAGCATGGAAGAACAACAACAGGACGAGGGGATGTTAGAGTTACACGTCATCAGGAGCACGAGGTTAACGGACAGCGATTCGAAAAGCATCAAAATCCACATATATGTTGCGTGATTCAAGATACCAATGAAAATTGACACGGGTGCATCCGTGAGTGCAGTACCGGAGTCACCATACCGCGAAAATTGCGTGATTTTCAACTGGAGAAATCCAAGATAGAGTTGCGAGGCTAATCGGGAGAGAAAATTCCTGTGGTAGGTCGTATCACTGTACCGGTGAAATATAAAGATCAATTTCAGAACTTGCCTGTAATAGTAGTGAAAGGAGTCAAGTCTGCCTTACTAGGAAGAAATTGGTTGAGCTCACTGAAGCTGGATTGGAGTAAGATTTTCTGTGTGGAAGCGAGATTTTCATCAACGGATGAGGTTATCAAGAAGTATCCGAAGGTGTTCTGCGAAACGGGCAGTCCGATCCAAGGCTTCAAGGCGAGTGTCAGGGTACAGAAGGACGCTAGATCGGTTTACTACAAGCCACGTTCTGTACCATATGCACTCAAGGAGAAAGTTGAGCAAGAACTCAAAAGACTAGAGACTGAGAACATTATATGTAAGATAGATCGATGTAATTGGGCTACACCCATTGTTGTTGTACCTAAGTCTGATGGTAAGGTAAGATTGTGTGGTGATTATAAGATAACCGTAAACCAGGTTCTAGAGGGTAATGTCCCCAATACATTGCCGAATATAGAAGATTTGTTCACAACACTGACAGATGGTCAGATCTTCTCAAAACTGGATCTTATGAATGCCTACTTACAGCTTGAACTAGATGAGGAGTCCAAGTCATGTTTGACTATAAGTACTCATCTAGGCCTATATCAATTTAATAGGCTACCGTTTGGAGTGTCTTCAGCCCCTGCCATATTCCAAGGGGTGATGAACCAGATTTTGCAAGGTATTGAAGGGGTAGTTTGTTATTTGGATGACATACTAATTTCAGCACCAAATAGGCAAATTCATAATAACATATTGAATGAAGTCCTCAAACGGCTAGAGAAGCACAGAGTACGAGTGCCTACTCGTAAGTGTGAGTTATTTAAAAACTCAGTGGAATACTTAGGGTACAGAGTAGACAAAGATGGTTTACATTCAACCATGGAAAAATTGAATGCAATCAGAAATGCACCCGCTCCCAGGAATGTCACTGAACTTCGTTCAGTCTTAGTTCTTTTGAACTATTATGGAAAGTTCCTACCAAATTTGGCTACAGTATTACATCCACTGAATGAACTTTTGAAAAAACAGGTCCATTGGAAATGGTCAAAAGAATGCAATATAGCATTCAAGGAGTGTAAAAGAAAATTGGTAGAGAGCACCATGTTAGTTCACTATGACATATCTAAGGAGATTAAGCTAGCATGTGATGCCTCTCCGTATGGAGTTGGGGCAGTAATCTCTCATGTATCAAGTAGTGGGGAGGAGAGACCAATTGCTTTTGCTTCACGCACTCTCAGTGCCAGTGGGAGTAATTATGCGCAAATTGAAAGGGAAGCTTTGCATTAATTTTTGGGGTCAAGAAGTTTCACAAATACTTGTATGGTCATAAGCCCCGAACAGCAATCCTCCATCCAAAGTCCCCAGTTCCAACATTAGCTGCAGCCCAAATGCAGAGATGGGCTTTGATTTTGTCAGCATATACATATGATATTGAATACACACGATCAGCTGATCACAGTAATGCTGATGCAATGTCTAGATTGCCTTCCCCATCACAAGTTATACCCGATAGGAAAGAAGTGTTTTATTTTTCATACATTGATGAACTGCCAGTCACAGCTGAAGAGATTGGTAGAGCAACCAAACGTGACCCAGTGATATCAAAGGTGTATGAGTATATTGCAACTGGATGGCCAAACCAGGTAACAGACAAAGATACACATCCATTCTTCATTCGTAGGAATGAATTATCAGTTGATAAAGATTGTATCATGTGGGGTGGAAGATTGGTTATACCAAATAAATTCAGGTACAGATTATTAGGAGACCTCCATAACCAGCAACTGGGAATGTGCTTGACCAAGAGTTTTGCACACAGTTATTTATGGTGGCCAGGTCTTGATAAAGATATAGAGTACATTGTGAGTCATGTACAACATATCAATCGGTAAGCAAGCAACCACCACCAGTACCATTACAGCCATGGAAATGGCCTCCCAGGATATGGCAAAGGCTACATATTGATTTTGCTGAGTTAGAAGGACAACAATTGTTCATTGTGATTGATAGCCATTCGAAGCGGGTTGACATGTTTCCAATGTGGAAAATAACAACAAGTAAAACATTGGACATTTTACGAAAATTATTTTCTTCATTTGGCCTCGCTGAAGAAATTGTTTCAGATAATGGACCGCAATTTTGTTCAGAAGAATTTGCACAATTCACGAGCAAAAATGGTGTGAAACATACCAAGGTTCCACCATACCATCCTGCTTCGAATGGTGAAGCAGAGCACACTGTACAAATTGTAAAACGTGCTCTCATAAAACAAATGTTAGATCCAAATCCAAGGAAACGACAGTTGTCACTGGATCACAAATTGGCTAATTTTATGATTACATATCGAAATACTCCTCATACAACTACTGGTAGAACACCAGCAGAGTTGTTTCTCAAATGACAGCCACGAACCAGATTCTCATTGTTAAAGCCAAATTTGGCACAGTCCGTAGAAGAGACACAATTAAGACAGAAAGAGAATCAGGATAGAGGTAGAGTAAAAGAGAGAAGTGTGAAATTAAACCAGAAGGTGAGAGTGAAGAACCATCACCATAAATGGTTAAAGTGGTTACCAGGAAGAGTGATGAAGATATGTGGTCCTCGCACATATTTGGTAAAGATAATGGACAGGTTAGGTTTGTTCATATTGATCATATTTTACCCACAGACATGGAAGGAATTGAAGGTGGGAATGATTCAATTATTTCTGACTCATCAGATAGTTTTGATATACCAGTAGCAAATCCTAAATCCAATGTACTGGAAACAAATCCAGGAGAGAATCAGAATGAAAGTCTGAGTCCGAGTCAGGAAAACAAAGAGCCTGAAGTTAGAGTGAGTTCAAATGAAAATCAGGGAAATTCCGTGGAGGAAAACATTCCTCAGGATGAGCCTCGAATGAGTGTGAAATCGACACCATGTTTGGAAGGTTCTGTTCGAGAGCAAAGGTATCCTTTTTGAAACAGAAAACAAGTGATAAAGTTAAATTTGTAGATATGGAAAAAAAAAAGTTATGTATAAATATGAAAGTTATGTATGATGTTTGTTATGATGGCTTCTTCATTAAGGAGAGAGAAGTTTAATGTCTATAAGCTTGTAATGTTTGTAGCTCCACACTGTGGATGTGGACGTATTGTGTACTGCAAGTGCAGGGTTAATAATAAACAGAACCAGGCAGATTTCCGGAGACTTCCGAGAGAGTTGCCTGCCATGTTAGGAAGCTGTGTGTGCTGTGCTCTGTGAAGATATCACAGCTTTCAGCTCTTCAGCTAAGGTGAACAGTAACTTCAAAGCTTATATAATTGCTGGATCCGACTGGACTGGACAACTATGACCTAGACCCAACTGACTTGGGTTTTATTGAGTCGTGTGAACATCTTGTGACTGGATCAGCCACTCATAATGCAACAGCTCTAAAAACCTGTGAGCATACTTACTGGTGCATACATCACAATGAGCAGATCGTGGGAAGGGCCTAAAAGTGCAAGGGAATTCAGGCAGGCCAATTTAGCAGGGGCGGGGGGGAGGGGGGTGGTGGTGGAGGGGAAGAACTGACGTGAATAATGTGCCCTAATTTGCTATGAAAAACATGTGCTTGCCCTGATTGAATGCTGAAATGACGCCACAAACATGGATATTCTAAGCCCCAAGTTTTAATCTTTGCCTTTCCCGATGCTGATTGACTTGCTCTGTGTTAATCTAAAGCATATAGCCTCTGATTAGCTGAGGATATTCTCTTGCCTTGTCTCCTCTTCGGAAAATGCAACTTAGAATGTTGTTAGAATAGCACTGCGCTTCGTGATAGAGTCACTACCCTTTTCCCCACAATCAAATCCGGGCAGGAGAGGAGTGGGGAAGGAGTAGGGTCTTGTTCTGAGTTCTCAGGTTTGCTTTATTGCTGAAAATTCATTGACAGCTTTAATAATGAATGCCATTAAAACATATTTCATCAGCACAGCCTCAGTGGGCCAAATGTCCTCTTTCTGTGTTCTGCTTTCTATGATTCGTGGAGACACAGGAGTAACTTGCAAAAGTCATCATTTATTTTAAAACAACAGCAAATTCCCTGGGAGCCCTTTCTGAGAATGGTCGGGCAATGATCCTGGGATGACGTGAATTCTTCTCTTGTTAAAATAATAATAGCTAAAAAGGATATTTTAACTCTAGTGGCCTGTAGCCGGGTCTGACTAAAGAAAACCTTTCATCAAAACTGACAGGAGACCCTGTGGGGCCTGGAGTGAGATTGATTCTGCTTTGAGAGAAGGTGGGAAAATGAGCATTCTCCGACCATCTGAGAATGGGACTTGAACTTTCACAGTGGTCTGGCCATATAATCATCATCATCATAGGCAGTCCCTCGGAGTCGAAGATGACTTGCTTCCACACCAGAAATGAGTTCTCAGGTGACTGAAGAGTCCAATGCGGGACCTACAGTCTCTGTCTCAGGTGGAGCAAATGGTGGTTGAAAGAACAGGTGGGTGGGGAGCCTGGGTTGCCGTGCGCTCCTTCCACTGTCGACTCTTGGCTTCAACTTGCTCCCGGCGAAGAGACTCGAGGTGTTCAGCGCCTTCCCGGATGTTTTTCCTCCACTTTGGGCGGTCTTGGGCCAGGGATTCCCAGGTGTCGGTGGGGATGTTACATTTTTTCAAGGAGGCTTTGAGGGTGTCCTTGAAGCGTTTCTTCTGCCCACCTGGGGCTCGCTTGCCGTGTCGGAGCTCCGAGTAGAGCGCTCGTTTTGGGAGTCTCGTGTCAGGCTATGTGGCCCATCCAGCGGAGCTGATCGAGCGTGCTCAATGCTTTGATGCTGGGGATGTTGGCCTGAGCGAGGACACTGGCTTTGGTGTGCCTATCCTGCTAATGGATTTGCAGGATCTTGCAGAGGCAGCGTTGGTGGTATTTCTCCAGTGTTTTGAGGTGCCTGCTGTATATAATCCATGTCTCTGAGCCATATAGGAGGGCGGGTAGCACCACTGCTCTGTAGACAAGGAGCTTGGTGCTGGGTTTGAGGTCCTGGTCTTCAAACACTCTCTTCCTCAGGCAACCGAAGGCTGCACTGGCACACTGGACCTCGTCGTTGATATCTGCCCTGTTGATAGTTGGCTCTGGAGGTATGGAAAATGATCCAGGTTGTCCAAGGCCTCATCATGGATTTTGATAACCGGGGGGCAGTGCTGTGTGGTGGGGGCAGGTTGGTAAAGGACCTTTGTCTTCCAGATGTTTAGTGTAAGGCCTATGCTCTCGTACGCCTCGGTGAAGGTGTTGACGATAGCTTTGAGTTCGGCCTCCGAGTGTGCGCAGACACAGGCGTCGTCTGCGTACTGTAGTTCGATGATGGAGGATGGCCTTGAATCTGGCCTGGAGGCTTTGCAGCCAATGAAATACTTTTGGAGTGTAGTCACTGTTGGAATGTCTGAAACACGGGAGCCATCTTGCACACAGCAAACTCCCTCAAACAGCAATGTGATAATGACCAGATAATCTGTTTTTGTTATATTGATTGAGGGATAAATATTGGCCAGTACACCAGGGATAACTCCCCTGCTCTTCTTTGAAATAGTGCCATGGGATCTTTTACGCCACTCGAGAGAACAGACGGGGCCTCGGTTTAAGATATTCACACAAATGGCCTTTCTTTTGTATCTGTAAATAAATTTAGTTTTGGTTTTCTTACGTAGAGGTAACAGTGTAATCCAACAATCCAGTACAAGAGTTCAAAGTAACAACTTCATCTCATTTTGCCTAATGTGCACTTATCCTGGAATTTCTATTGTGGTCTGCTCACAGTCTTCGCACATTGGCGTGCCTGCCCCTTTAAGGGAACAGCTGCTATTTATGAATAAGTAATAAGAGCCCCTGCGGGTTAATTGGATGCTCAGCATTATGTTCCAAACAACAGACTGAGATGCAAGTGCAGTGCATCACTGAGACTGGCATAAAAAAGCCACGCATCAAACAGTTAATAGCATTAAACATTGAAGAATTGCATTAAATCCTGCGCCAGTGTCTGAGCTCCAGCCAAAGAGGAGGCAAGGCAAGAGAATACCCTCAGCTAATCAGAGGCTCCGATACACATGCTTTAGGTTATCACAGAGCAAGTCACTCAGCATTGGTATAGGCAAAGATTCAAACTTGGGGCCTAAAATATCCATGTTGTTTGTGGCATATTTCCAGCATTCAATCGGGCAAATACATGTTTTTCATAGCAAATTGGGGCACATTCACATCAGTTCTCCCCCCGCCAAATAAAAAACTGGTCCGCCTGAATTCGCTAGCACTTTTAGGCCCTTCCCGTGATCAGCTCACTGTGGTGTATGAACCTGTGAGAATGCTCACAGGTTTGTAGAGCTGTTGCATGGCCAAGGTGGCCACTAACAGGTCCAGGCAGCGGGCGGTCGAGGGGGTCGTTCAGCCTGACTGCCTGCCTCTCTTCCGCGGTTACATCCGAGCCAGGGTGTCCCTGGAGATGGAGCACGCGGTGTCCACCGGTACGCTCGAGGCCTTCCGCGAGAGGTGGGCGCCGGAGGGACTGGAGTACATCATTACCCCCGGCAACCAAATTTTAATTTGATTTTATATGTTTTAAAGTTTAATTTGGTTTATTGCCGGGTTTTAGTGTCTCCTCCTCTTTAGCTAGGGGGCACTTGTATAATTTGTGGTTTTAGTGCCCCCAAAAAACACAAAAAACCCCACAAAAAAAACCCAAAAAACCAAATAAAGGGCACTTGAAAAGTGTTTGGAGTGTCTCCTTCCTTTAATCAGGAGGCACTTGATTTAATGTTTATTTTTGTTCTCAACAAAAGAGTTGTAGAGCTGTTGCGTGGCCAAGGTGGCCACTAACAGGTCCAGGCAGCGGGCGGTCGAGGGGGTCTTTCAGCCTGACTGCCTGCCTCTCTTCCGCAGTTACATCTGAGCCAGGGTGCCCCTGGAGATGGAGCACACGGTGTCCACCGGTACGCTCACAGCCTTCCGTGAGAGGTGGGCGCCGGAGGGGCTGGAGTGCATCATCACCCCCGGCAACCAAATTTAAATTTGATTGGTTTAAGTTCACGGTAAAGTTTTATTTATTAATTTGACTGTTCGAGTGTCCCTTTACTCTGCTTAAGTTCTATTTAAAATAGTTGTAGAGCTGTTGTGTGTGAGTGGCTTAGCCAGTCACGTGATGTTCACAAGACTCAATAAAACCCCAGCCAGTTGGGTCTTGGCTAGCCACGATGAGGTATGTTGTTGTGAGCCTGGCGAATGAACTGGTAATGTGCACTGTGATTGTTAAACCTTTGTTAATAAACAGACTAGTTCTTAATAGCAATGTGTTGCTATGAATTCATTAGCAAGAACCCATGAAGCAAATACATTACACTCACCAATTCAGAGTGAGCGCATTTACATGTATTGCGTACAGTCGCTCTGAAGCTCCGTAAGGGGCAAATTCAACTCAGCTGAGAAACGGGAAGCTGCGAGTTGAACATTGAGGGGGAGCATGTCGACAACACTATCGATGCTTGGGACCTGCCTGAAGCCTATTTCAGGCAGGATTGTAAATTGCCGAGCAGCCCGCCTGACTGAAACGGACGTCAGGTTGCTTCACTATGCAAATCGGGGGTCTTATGCCAGCTGCAGGACCCCAATGCTAAATTCAGTTACGAATAGGTGGAGCCTGTGAGGTCCTTAAAGGGGATCGCTGGAGGCCACTCAAAAAACGGACACTTTTTTGAAGTTCAATGTTTTTTTTAATGCACCTCCTGGCTGTAAAACTTCTGCGAGCCACCACTGGTCCTGGGCTCGCCCCTCGTGGCTTCACCGTACCCCGCATCCAGCACCCCTGCCCTCCCCCGACTCTTCCGCCCTGGAACCTCCTCAATAGAATTCATCAGGCCCCGACCTGTGAGCTAGATCACGATGCCTGTTTGGCGCCTGTAGTTCACCGCCTCATTCGAAAGGAGACCCGATGCAAAATCTGACTCGGTCTTCAGGCCTGCAAGGACCGGCGCGCGAGGCAATCATTCTCTTTTGGGCACAAGCCAGATTTCTCCCCCAATGTTCACTGCTTTTATACTTGCAAAGCACTCGGGGTATGTTATATTGAGAATATAGGGCAAAGCTGCTGTAATGCATTTGCTTCATGGGTTCTTTGTTAAGCATTTATAGCAACACATTGCTATTAAGTACTAGTTGGTTTATTAACCAAGGTTTAACAATTACGCTACACATTACCAGTTCATCCACTAGGCTCACAACCATCTGCCTCATCGTGGATCCCCTGAACCCAACTGGCTGGGGTTTTATTGAGTCTTGTGAACATCATGTGACTGGCTGAGCCACTCACAACTCAGCAGCTCTACAACTATTTTAAAGTAATGTTAATACAAGTGCCCCCTTATTAAAGGGGCACTAAAACCGACAAATTAAACAAATTAAACTTTTTAACTACGGTCAAATTAAAATTTGGTTGGCAGGGTGATGAATGCACTCCAGTCGCTCTGGTGCCCATCTCTTGCGGAAGGCCACGAGCGTACCGGTGGACACCGCATGCTCCATCTCCAGGGACACCCTGGCTCAAATGTAACCACGGAAGAGAGGCAGGCAGTCGGACTGAACGACCCCCTCGACCGCCCGCTGTCTGGATTGGTTAATGGCCACCTTGGCCATGCCCAGGAGCAGTCTTATGAGGAGGCCTTCCGACCTGCCCGCTCCCCTCCGCACAGAATGCCCAAAGATCAGGAGTGTGGGACTGAAGTGCAACCAGAATTTGAGGAGCACCCCCTTCAAATATTGGAACGGGGCTGCAACCTGGCACACTCCATATAAACACGGAACACGGATTCTTCCAGACTGCAGAAATTACAGTCGGCCTGGGCGTCCGGGAACCGACTTAAGATCATAAGAACATAAGAAATAGGAGCAGGAGTAGGCCATTTCGCCCCTCGAGCCTGCTCCACCATTCAATAAGATCATGGCTTATTGGACTTAAAAACCTATTGCACGGGACTGCCCGATGCAACACCCTCAAGTCCCCAATAAATAAATGGAGCACTCCTGCGTAGAGAGCACTCTACTGGGTCAACAGCTCTACAACTATTTTTAGTAGAACATTAATACAAGTGCCCCCTTATTAAAGGGGCACTAAACCGACAAATGAACAAATTAAACTTTGGACATGACGTGGTTCAAATTAAAATTTGGTTGCCGGGGGTGATGATGCACTCCAGTCCCTCCGGTGTCCACCTCTCGCGGAAGGCCACCAGCGTACTGGTGGATACCACGTGCTTCATCTCCAGGGACATCCTGACTCGGATGTAACCGCAGAAGAGAGACTGGGAGGATTCCTGCGTAGAGAGCACTCCATTGGGTCAACAGCTGTACCATCCTGTGAGCATATTCACAGGTGCGTACTTTACAGCTGCTGCCAGGATCAGCGGAGAATAAGGCAGAAGGGAGCCTGAAGAACTTCAGTAACCATTTCTGCAGCTGGGAATGACTTTTTGACGCAATTTTCTTTTTGGCTTTCTGCCTGCACAGTCCTGGACTTGATTACATAGCAATACATAGTATTTCCTGCAGTGAAAGAGGTCTTTTGCTCAACAGGTCCATGCTGGTGTTTATACTCTACATGAGTCTCCTCCAACCCTCCGTCATCTAACCCCATCAACACATCCTTCTATTCCTTGTTGCCTCATGTTTATCTAGCTTCCCCTTAAATGCATCTTTGCTAGTCGCCTCAACCACTCCCTATGGTGGGGGTTCCACGTTCTCACCACTCTCTGGTAAAGTCGATTCTCCTGAATTTCCTATTGGATTTATTAGTGACTATCTTAGATTTATGGCCCCTAGTTCTGGCCTCGCCCACAAGTGGAAACATCTTCTCTACGTCTACCCTACAGTGTGAGGCCACCGAGAGAGTTGCCCTTATAGGCCATTATCACGGAGAAGGGGGAGCAACGCAGGATGGAGCAAAGGAGAGCCAGGCAGCATTTAAGGACAATAGACCATTCCAGATATTACCCCACCCACCTTGCCCCCTCAGAATATATGGGGACCTTAGTAAGGAAATGTGGGTCAGGTTGGGGAAGCTCCCTCTGGTGGTCTGCTTCTCATGGGCAGTATGCATCATTTTCTCCTGCAACACGACTGAGTAAATGAGGCGAAGGTTGGCAGTTGTGGAGTGTGTGTTGAGTGGCAGGTGGGAACCAACGTCAGAGTTTCAAAAAAATGTATTCATTCAGGGGATGTGGGCGTCACTGACAAGACCGGCATTTATTGCCCATCCCTAATTGCCCCTTGAGAAAGTGGTGGTGAGCCGCCTTCTTGAACCGCTGCAGTCCGTGTGGTCAAGGTACTCCCACAGTACTGTTAGGGAGCGAGTTTCAGGATTTTGACCCAGCGACAGTGAAGGAACGGCGATATATTTCCAAGTCAGGGTGGCGTGTGACTTGATGGGGAACTTGCAGGTGATGTTCCCATGTGCCTGCTGCCCTTGTCCTTCTAGGTGGTGGAGTTCGTGGGTTTGAGAGGTGCTGCCGAAGTTGTTGGTGGCATCAGCAACTT
This sequence comes from Pristiophorus japonicus, assembly GCF_044704955.1. Taxonomy (NCBI): domain Eukaryota; kingdom Metazoa; phylum Chordata; class Chondrichthyes; family Pristiophoridae; genus Pristiophorus; species Pristiophorus japonicus. The sequence continues at coordinate 213,152,380 of NC_091984.1, read as the reverse complement.
GTTAAGGTGGAGGAAGGGCTTTTAGGGTTGAGCAAGTAATTGTTGTGAAGGGAGATAGATAACCGTAATTTAAGACTCTGAGCGAATGCCCACCTTAACCAGAGCGCATTGTGAAAGGTTAATTGCTATTATTTTTAGAGGATTAAGAGAGTTCTTCAGGTTTCCCTGAGCCAGTTGCCAACAATGCTCACCTGTTATCTATCCTGAGCCCGTTGACCAATGGTGCTGGACTGATACTCGAGCCTGTGCTTGCCGAGTGCTCTCTTGCCCCAGTACCACATCTGCTATTGTATCTGCACCAGATTCTCTTTTTGATTCTCTCTCGTCCCTTCATCTAGCCCAAACTGTTCTCCTCCCTGCTCCAGCGGAGTCAGATCGCCAAGGAGATGTCAATCTGTTGGGTAGTCATTAGATAGTGAATTTGGTTTCTGACTGTGAGCTATCTTCTATCCCACTTCCCAGCGGGGTTGGTGCATCTGTAAAATCTTGATTTGTTTTAACTTAGCTCCGACTTGGATACTCCAACCACATCAGAACACGAGCATAAACCTTTTTACAAGAAAAGCTAATTAGGTCCAGCACATCTCTCGTTTTTCTAAAATCAGAAATCAACCTTGCAATTGCACTAAATGCTCATCTGTAGGATTTCAAAGGTAAGCCACACTCAGATCTGCAGCTTTTCATGTCCTATTCTCTCCAGTTATCTGTAAGCTTGCTTTGCCTGTGTCAGGCTTAATCAGAATAACAATAATTACTTTTAAATTCTCCACATTTTCATCTCTGACTAGAAATGCTTTTGGACTTTGCTGATATCTAACAGGCCTCACAGGTAAGAAATGGTTCTTGTTTTCTGTCCCCATGTCAGATCTTTAATGAATCATGGCCAATGCTCTCTCAACTCAGGTTAGCACCTGGGCCTGCAGATTCCTGTCAGAACTCACCTGAATCGATAAATCTGTGACCTGATGTGTCTCCAGTAGAGGGAGCTCACTCAGCCCCATGCGCAACAGTTTGCTGGTCTGGGAAGCTTTACTGAGGTGTTGCTCATTACTAGGGCCTGTACCAGGGGTGTTGCTAGTTACTAGGGCCTGTACCAGGGGTGTTGCTAGTTACTAGGGTCTGTACGAGGGGTGCTGTTCGTTACTAGAGCCTTTACCAGGGGTGTTGCTAGTTACTAGGGCCTGGACCAGGGATACTGCTAGTTACTAGGGGCTATACCAGGGATACTGCTAGTTACTCGGATCTGTACCAGGGATACTGCTAGTTACTAGAGGCTGTACCAGGAATACTGCTAGTTACTAGGGGCTGTACCATGCATGCTGCTAGTTACTAGGGCCTGTACCAGGGCTGTTTCTCATTACTAGGGGCTGTACCAGGGGAATTGCTAGTTACTAGGGGTGTTGCTTGTTACTAGGGGCTGTAACAGGGTTGTTGCTCATTACTAGGGCCTGTACCAGAGGTGTTGCTAGTTGCTAGGGCCTGTACCAGGAATGCTGCTAGTTACTCAGGTCTGTACAGGGGTGTTGTTAGTTACTAGGGCCTGTACCAGATGTATTGCTAGTTACTAGGGCCTGTACCAGGAATGCTGCTAGTTACTAGGGCCTGTACCAGAGGTGTTGCTAGTTACTCGGGCTTGTACCAGGAATGCTGCTTATTACTAGGGCCTGTACCAGGGGTGTTGTTAATGATTGGGGTGTTGCTAGTTACAAGGAGCTGTACCAGGGATGCTGCTAGTTACTAGCGGCTGTATAAGAGATGCTGCTAGTTTCTAGGGGCTGTGCCAGGTATGCTGCTAGTTACTAGAAGCTTTACCAGGTATGCTGCTAGTTACTAGGGCTGTACCAGGCATGCTGCTAGTCACTAGGGGGGCTATGCCAGGTATGCTGCTAATTATTAGGGCCTGTATAAGAGATGCTTCAAGCTATCTGGGCTATCACAGCAGTTGTTGCCATTTGCTGGGACTGTTTGTGGGATGTTGCTGTTTGCTGGGGCTGTACAGTGGACACTGTTATGCACTGCAGCTCCTTATCTGTCATTTGGTTTTCAATATGACTTCTGTTCTGATGAAATGTCCCACCCAAAATAATAACTTGTGACTTCTGACCCCAGTATCTAAACCTTTCACCAGAGTGAGCAACTTGTCTGAATCCGTTTAATTAAGTTTTGTCATATTTGACTCTGAAATTAGCTTTCGCAGCATAACCAAGACCGCCTATTTCATACTCCGTAACATCACCTGTCTCCGCCCTTGCCTCAGCTCATCCGCTGCTGAAACCCTCATCCATGCCTTTGTTACCTCTACTTGATTATTCCAACACATTCCTGGCTGGCCTCCCACATTCTACCCTACATAAACTAGAAGTGATTCAAAACTCGGCTGCCCGTGTCCTAACTCACACCAGGTCACACTCACCCATCACCCCTGTGCTCACTGACCCAGGTTGGCTCCCGGTTCAGCAATGCCGCAATTTCAAAATCCTCATCCTTGTTTTCAAATCTCTCCATGGCCTCGCCCCTCTCTAGCTCTGTAATCTCCTCCAGCCCCACAGTGCCCGAGATGTCTGCGCTCTTCTAATTCTGCCCTCTTGAGCATCCCTGATTCTAATCACTCAACCATTGGTTGCCGTGCCTTCTGTTGCCCAGGCCTCAAGCTCTGAAACTCCCTGCCTAAACCTCTCCGCCTCTCATTCCTCCTTCAAGACGCTCTGTAAAACCTACCTCTTTGACCAAGCTTTTGGTCCCCTTCATGATTTCTCCTTATCTGGCTTGGTGTCAAACTTTTTATCTCATAATACCGCTGTGAAGCGTCTTGAGCTGTTTCTCGACATTAAAGGTGCTATATAAATACAAGTTGTTGTTGTTGTCAAGATGTTATAAAGTTCTGGCTGTGTGTAGATGTGCAATGATCAGCTACAACCCTCATGCTCAATTTCTGCCCTCACCAAGGCTTCTGATATGGGCCTCTACAGCTCTGCAAAACCCCCAGACTTTGCAATGGAACATGTTGGAAAAGGTTTTCAGTCATAGCATAGAGGGTATACAAATACAAATTCTTCAAAATGACCACCTTTCCGGGATTTAAATATTTTCTGTTTTCTTTACATCTTCAATCAAGATTCCAGTCAGAATAGGCGATGTTACATTGTCCACTAATACGCTTCTTGATTCAGCAAGCGGGACACCGTGGCACATGGGTCCTCCCGGCTAGTCACAGTGCGGCCCTCATGATTCAGCTTCAGCAATGGCAGCAAAGGTGCTATTCCTCTGACGGAGGGTCATCGACCTGAAACGGGAACTCTGTTCCCCTCTCCACAGATACTGCCTGACCTGCTATATATTTCTCGCATTTTCTGTGGCTCAGTGGGTATCACTCTTGCTTCTGAGTTATGAAGGCTGTGGGTTCAAGTCCCACTCCAGGGACTGGAGCATATAAATCTAAGCTGACATGCCAGTGCAGTGCTGAGGGAGTGCTGCACTCTCAGAGGTGCTGACTTTTGGATGAGACATTAAACCGAGGCTGTAGGGGAGGACGAAAACCCCCTCATTTTATCCAGAAGGAAAAGGGCTGTGGGATCGGTCTGTGCTGTGAATTGAAACCGAGACAGTTTGACCTTGGCAGAGCAGTGATTGGACGGGGGAGGACACCGGAGGGCCAATGGTGGGACAGAGTCAGCCCGAAGCATGGGGCTTTCAAGCCAATGGGAGAGCACTTGCTCGAAAACTGTGGGACTGACTCACAGCCATTATCAGGTTATTGTCTTCCCCATGTTTACACTATGGAAGGAAATTATGCAGACCTTCAGAAAACTAGGGAACCCAAAACAAACCAAGGGCCTACACAATGGCTACAGGAGGGCAACCCAATCAACCCCTACTCAAACCTTGTGTAATTTAGAGAAAACTGAATTGGAGGGAAATTATGCAGACCTTCAGAAAACTAGGGAACCCAAAATAACCCAAGGGCCTACACAGTGGCTACAGGAGGCCAACCCAATCAACACCCACTCAAACCTTGAGTAGGTTAACATCAGTGGAAAAAAACCCGCAATAATCTAAAACTGCTGCATTTTTCAAAATCACAAAGCCCACCAATGGGAAGGATCGATTTCAGCAGGAGAAGCGGACTGGATAATCTGGTTATAAAAAGGGGTTTCTGACATAGTGTGTGTGCTTCCCTGCTCTCGTGATCCAACAACCAGCAAGCCTCTCGACACTGAAGGAAAACCAGTGTCTGAAGACACCGAAGATAGAAGAAACAAACCATCAGACTGCAGAAGGCACAGTAGTGAGTATAACCTATGGTCCCCGGAACTCCCAACTCAGTTAGGCCAGGAAAGGTGGGAGGTTGGGCATTGTACTGCTAAACTTGTGTAAAGATTTTCGTTGTGTCCGTTTAGTGGGATTTAGGGGCATTGTTTTGTTGGTGTATTGCTGTTTGTTGAGATATACCTTGTCAAATAAATTGGAAGCCTAAGTTCCTCTTGGAATCACCTTGTCTCAGTTCTATTGTATTACATCTCCTGATCGTGGGTCTTATGTCAGAACAGTGTAAGGGAAGCTAGGAGCACCTCGAAAACGCTCAACTGTGTGTCACAGGCTAGGGAAGAAGGGGTTAGGAGTGATTGACACTCACAGGTGCCTCACAGGCTAGGCATTAGCTGTGGGGACGCACAAGTTTCAAAACCCCCTTCATAAGCTGTGGACACAGTATCTCCAGGGGTGCTCTTGCAGCACTCAGGGTACCTCACAGGCCAGGCATAAGCTGTGAGGGCAGAAGCCCAGAGAGAGACACCCAAGGCACAACAACACTCCCTGAGAACCCCTTACAGAACATGGTGACTGCGGCAGGACATAAGCAAACAGGAGATGTTAATATAACAGATGAGGTGATAAGAGAGGAAACTAAAATGGAGGAGAGAATTTCCTCATACATTTTTGGCAAGGTGAACCTCACCAAACCTTGGGTGCAAGCCTTCACACGGGCAGAGCGCCCAGTGGATGCTGCTGCCCAGTGGACAGCAGGGAAGGACCACAACCGCAGTGTGGAAAAGGCCATCTGGTTTATCTGCTTCACCCGCCAAGTCCGAAAGCTCCACTAGCGGGTGAAGGACTTGGAACAGAGTCTTCAGAAATCAGAGGAGCTCTCTGCTATCCGGGCTGTGGTTGGAGACAACCTGCTGGCCGAATTAGCTGAGGAGCAGCAAGGGAACCGGCAGTTGGAGGAGACCTTCTGAAATAGCCGGGACTATCATCAGTGTCAGGTCACTGAGGTCAAGGGTAGTGAGGGGTCCCTCCGGGAACAGAACTCTCGGTATACCCAGAAAATTTGGGAACTAGAGAATAAATTAAAAGACGTACAGGCAGCCTATAAAGTGGCCAGTAGCAGTGAGTTTGCAGATCACGGTCCCTGCCAGGAGAGGATTAAAACTCTCACCCACGCTCTATCCCAGGCAAAGGGGATGGTCGCCCTGATGGGACCTGGAGGGTCCACAGGGGACAAAGGAGAGTATTGGGGGGTAGAGGAGAATCCAAAGGCAAGAGACGCCCGACCACCTCCTGAGGCACCGGTGGTTTGTCCGGTTGGGTACCAGGAGGCGTGGGGCACGCAGGTAGTAGCATACCCAGGGCTGGGGGCAGGACCAATGTGTCCCGCTCGGCAGCAGGGATGTGAGGCTCCCGCCGAGGGTCAGTTAAGGGCTGGATCAGGCGACCAGGCACTGTCTGCTGCACCGGGTATGGTGGGACAGCCAAAGGTAGAGGGACCAGCGCAGAAAGATCCTGAACCATGGAGTTCCCCATGGAGTTCAATCACTCAAGGCGATGGTGGCCCATTTTTTTCCCAATTCACTCGCAGCAGGGACCCGTCTATCCACTTCATGGAGATGATGCAGGCAGGGGAAATTAATGGGTGCAACGAGGAAGAGACAGCCAAGTTGCTGCTCTTCTCTCTGGACAGCAAATTGTACCAGGCCCTACCGGCAGAATGCCGGTGGGGACAGCGTACATTTACTGAGGTCCAGAGGGCCGTCCTTGAGGCTATGGGCTTCGATGACAGCAGTCCTTTTGAATGGGTCGAAAGGACAAGGCAGCTCGCAGGGGAAACCCCGCAGGCATTTGCAGACAGGCTGTGGGTGGTATACCACGCAGCCTGTGGAGAGCTCCGCGACCGGGCGAATCTTTCCGCGGTACAGACTGGCCACTGGCTGAGGATGCTGGTGGCAAACTGCTTACCCCGGCTCAAGGCCAGGGCAGAACTGTGGTTCAATTTCCGGGACCCCAACCTCACCGAGGAAGCAGTGGTCAGGCAACTGGCACTGGTCCAACGGAATGGAGGAGGGGAGGAGGAGAAAATCTCCAAAGGTCGGGTAAATGAAGTAAAACCCAACTCAATTCCCAAAAGGGAATGGCACCAGGAGGGTGGCCGCTCGATTGATAAGGAGGGAGTGTGCTACGGGTGCGGGAAAGCTGGGCATTTTAAAAGGAATTGCAGGAGCCCAGTAAAGAGATATGGGGGGAGAAGTCCTTCAGGAGCCGCCCAGAGTGGGGGAAGTGGATGGAGCTCCTCACCATCCCTTGACGATATAGTAGCTGCAGTGAGGACAGCGCTGGAGGGGACTGGGAAGGTAGCCACGGCAACAGGTAGGGAAGCACCAGCAGCCCTGCCAGTACAGAGGCCGTGACTTGTCCATACCCAGCCTGCATACCTGTGCGCACTAGAATACGACCCAAGGGGACGACCCTGAGTCAAGATGGAGGTTGAGGGTGTATTGGGTACTTACCTTTTGGACACTGGTGCTTCCAGCACGATAGTCCATTCGGAGGACCCCGCAACCTCACCTCTATCAAATGGGGTGCCGTATCAACTAGTTGGGTTCACAGGAAATGAGAAGGCTGGGTTTTTCTCAGTCCCGCTCGCAGTTCGTTTAGGAGCACTCCAAACACAATGGAAGTGCGTCCTGATAAACTGGGAGCAGGTGGGAAAAGGGATCTTGGGGGCTGATTTCATCATCGCTCGTCAGATCCTAGTAGACTTGAGGAATCACTGTCTATGGGGCACAGTGGGCACGGGAGCAGAGGGAGAAGTCATGGTTATTGATAAGAAACAGGGAAAAGGGACTCTGTGTACAATGAAGCCAAAAGGGGGTTACGACCTGGAGGTTCTGGTCGGTAACAACCCGGCCAAATACCGGGCCTATGTGCAAGCAAATCTTGCAGCATTTGCCACCCATAAACACGATTGTGGGAGAGTCACAGGAGTGGAGGTTAGAATAGATGGGGATCCCATGTCCCGCCCGCAAAAGCAGTATGGCTTTCCCTGAGAGGCAGAAGCAGACTTGGAGACAGCTTTAAGCTCGCTCGTCGAGCAGGGTGTTTTGAGACCCATAGCCACCCATGTCAACTCCCCGCTTTGGCCGGTTAGGAAACCGGACAATTCTTGGAGGGCTACGGTGGATTATAGGGTGCTCAATAAAAACATCCCAGCTTGTGCTCCCACAGTAGCGGCGGTTGCGGATCTGATAGGGGAAATCTCTGCATCCGCAACCACGTTCACAGTGTTGGACATATCCAACGGGTTCTGGTCTATCCCTGTACGGAGGGAAGACCAGTACAAGTTTGCCTTCACCTTCTGGGAACAGCAGTATACATGGAGCTGCCTCCCACAGGGCTTTCATAATAGTCCCAGCATCTTTCACCAATGCATGGCGAACTGCTTAAAAGACTTCAGCCAACCACACCAGCTGGTCCAGTATGTGGACGACCTGTTGTTGTTCACAGACAGTAGTGAGGAACACGGTCCACTGCTGGCCGAACTGCTGGTCTTACTGAAGGAAGGGGGTTTTAAAGTTAACCCCAAGAAAGCTCAGATCGGTCTAGGAGAAGTAAAATTCCTGGGCCTGACAATAAGGGCAAGAGAAAGGGCCATTTATGATGCTAGAAGAAAGGCAGTGCAGGAACTTCCTGTCCCTAGGGATGTGTCGGGGGTAAGGTCTTTCCTGGGAATCACTGACTACTGTAGGGGCTTCATCGAGGACTATGCAGCCACTGCCGCCCCTCTGCTCATACTCCTACATAAGGGGGGTCGAGTGGGAATGGGCCAAGGGCTGTGAGACAGCATTTGTCCGTCTTAAGAGAGACCTGCAGGTAGCACCAGCCCTTGGGGCAATTGATGTGGGGGGAGGAATTCTTCCTGGAGGTGGCAGCCAGTGGCGACAGCTTAAGTGCAGTGTTGCTCCAGGAGCGAAACGGTCAGCTGAGACCAGTGGTGTACTCCTCCAGGGTCCTCACGGAGGTAGAAAAGGGATACTCCAATTGTGAGAGGCACTTGCTTGCCACCCACTGGGCAGTAAAGAGAGCTCAGATCTTTACCAGAATATCCCCCATTACATTCCTCACCCATCATACCCCGACGCAGATGCTGTTGGACGGGAGGATTAAGGACGGGACAGTGAGCAGTTCTAGAATCACTCGCTGGACCCTCCTCCTCTCCCAAATGACTTTAAAGGTCAAGGGCCTCTGCGAGCCCAGGCTCGCAGCAAATTTAATCTATCCAGGGCAGCCGCATAGATGCTCTGTGAAGAGGGTATGGGACATTAATTTTGGATTTCGGGCAGGGATACACCCCACAGGCCGCGAGATCTACGTTGATGGCTCCAGTTCAGTGTCCGCTAGTACAAGACTCATGGGCTGCGGAGTTTGGGATCCCAAGGCAGGGATTGCCTTGGCTCTTAAACTCCCACGTACCCTGAGCGCCCAGCAGGCGGAACTCTCGGCGGTGATGTATGTGGTCACACACCCCGAGGAATTTCCTACCCCATACACGATTTGCTCGGACAGCATGTTCACTTGCAATTCGTGTACAGAGTATCTGGCGATTTGGTCACGCCGGGGGTACACCTCTGTGGATGGGAAGCCCCTTGTGACCAAACCCCTACTAGAAAAGATCGTGGCTGCAGTGGGAGAAACCGGGGATGTATATATCCATAAGGTAAAGGCCCACTCCAAAACTGAGCCACGGGGGGGAAGGTAACCAGCAGGCAGACCTGCTGGCAAGGGAAGGTGCTCGTACAGGTCGCCCATGGGGCCCATACGAGGCAGGCAGGATAGCAGCAGCAAGAAGCAAGCCAGGGATACAAGGGAGCGTAGGGGCGGCTGCGGCCCCGGATCTTAAAGTAGTCCAGATGCAGGATCCGGTCCTGAAGGCTGCCTTGGCTGCTATCAAAAAAGGGGAAAAGGCGGAGGGCCCATACAGTGCTGCAGATATTGCCGTGCGGGAAGGCATGTTGTTTAAAGGGGACAAATGGGTAGTGCTGCCACAATCCATGAGGGTCCAGGTGCGGGACACCCTGGGCTGGAATCTACCTGGCAACAGGTAGAAAAGGCAGTGTGGTGGCCAGGCCTCCGGGAAGACGTCCGCGACTTCTGTGCGGGTTTTCTGGTTTGCGCTGCAAACAACCCGGACCCTCAGAAAAGGAAGGTGTCTATGAGACACGTCAGGCGGGTAGAGGGACCATGGCAGTTGATCCAGATCAACTACATCAGACCCCTACCGGCTGCCCAGGGAGGTTATAAATACTGCCTCGTCCTGGTGGATGTGTTTTCCAAGTGGGTGGAAGCCTTCCCTTGCCGAACAGCTACCGCAGTGGGGACTGCAAAAATCCTGGTGAGGGAGGTGTTCTCTTGGTGGGGTCTACCTCAAATCATGAAGTCCGACCGGGGAAGCCACTTCACTGGCCAGGTGATGCAGGCCACCCTAAAGGTGCTGGGGATGAGAGCCAAATGGCATGTCGCCTACAACCCTCAGTCCTCAGGCCCCGTAGAATGCCTGAACCGGACCCTAAAGGAAAGGCAGCGCAAGGAGACGGGAGACTCACCGAACAAGTGGGTGGAGGTCTTACCGTTGGTCCTCATGGGAATCCGGGCCAGTCAGTCAAAGAGCACAGGGTACTCACCCCATGAGCTGATGACGGGCCGGATCATGAGAACCCCAGTGCATGTGTTGGCGCCGGTTCTCACCGAAGGGCAGCTTCGAGAGGTGAACCGGGACCGCTTCGTCAGGAATCTGTTTGAACAGCTTCAACAGATTCACTGGCAGGCGTCCAACAACATGGGTAAACAGCACCGTGCCAATCGGCTGCTGCTGGAACCCCGCAGTCACCATGAATGGGAGGTGGGCGACCAGGTGATGGTGAGAAGCTTCGCCCGGGTCGGGGTATTTGAACCACTGTATATGGGACCATACAGCATAGTCGGCAAGGCTAGCCCTATGGTCTATGCGGTTCAGTTGCCTCGCCAGGTGAAGTGGTATCACATTAATCAGTGTAAATTGTTTGACCCCAAAAGAGGTAAAAAACAGAGGGGACAAGCAAGGGAAGGGAATCAGGCACTGGGGGAAAAACAGGCCCCGGTGGATTTTGTGGCTCTGGAGGAAGCAGCGGGCCCCGAAGCTCAACAGCCGGGGCTGGTTCACTGCTCCAGTAAGGCTATCCCACCACTGGGTAGAGGTTCCCAGCCCATTAACAGAAGTAGGGAGAAAGGCTCTACCATTAGCAAGGTCCAAGGGGAAGCTGAACCCCCCATGGTGGATCAGTTGGGGCTAGCCCAAGAGGTGGAGGAGATAGCATTGCAGCCCATAACGGGCTCTGCACCGACAGTAAGGAGGAGTGACAGAGTGCCACAGCCCAGGGCGCCGTGGTCCCCTGTTTACTTAGCCTCCCGCCCCAGACCGAGAAGGCGAAAGACAACAGGGAGGGTGCTCTGTTGCGCTAGCAAGGGTCTCCTACCGATTATCTGGGGCTCGGGAGGGCCTTGGAGGGCAGCGCAAGATTCATTAAGGGAGACTATACGAGCCCCTCAGCGGAGGGCATCCTGGTCCCCAGGATACGGTCAGCTGAGTGGTCGACGACGCCTGTACAGTGACAGGATGTAGCCTGGCCACCCGGGGATGGGTGGCGGTGTATATATTTTCCCTTCCTGTTTTGTTACTTCGTATTGTGTGCATATGTGTTTAGGTAAGGCAGTGACGGTTGGGTACAGCATTTTTGTGTTTGGAACATGTTACGCAGGCCGAGCCTGGAGAGGTCTCTCAAGGCAAGGTCATGTTCTTCTTGCCTTTCAGATGTCAACACCTCCCTACTGGACGTTGGTGATGCTGGTATCGCTAAGGATTTACACCGGGCACCGAGGGGACACCGAGAACTCCCTGGTTTTCGGATGCTCCGGGGGCAGAGTGCCGACAGTGACCACAGGAGAAGGGACTCCGGCGGCGGATGGCTGGGTCACCTACTCCCACGAGGGGAGATGGCCTGGGTGGTTGGGATCGAACTCCACCAAGTACTCCAACCATAAGGACTTTACCTACGGAGAGGCCTCCATCCCCTGCCCGGAGATCACTGTGGCCACTTCCAGAGTGAGAGTGACAGAAGGCAGGAAGGTATGCCTAACTTGCCAAGGGGACATACCTCTGAGACGGTGGTAGTGGCTCAGAAAGCTCAAGAGGGAAGTGGTAGACCGACACTCAGACTGGGAACGTCTGGATAATGATACCTACCGAACCATCATGGGGTCATCTGGCGGGGTCACGGTGTGCTGGGAGAAATGGTGGGCGTATGACCAAGGAATTTATTTGTAAATGTGGGGATTCACTCGCGTGTGTTCAGAGGGGGTCTCCATTGCTTTCTATAGGTGGTGGTCAGGATGCCCGTGATGGGGGCGTCCCCACGACCAGCACCCCTGTACCGAGTGGAGAATGTGGGTGTCATTCGTGGAGGGGTGCATGTTCGATTCCAAGAGATCCCACCTTATGTCACAATGTAGGAGCACACTGTGACAGGTACAGACCTCTCGGGTTGTCGGAGCAGGTAATCCTGTGCCCCCAGCACTTGAACGCTTTTGCAAGGCCACAATGCGGGTTCAGCACTGCTGGGGCAGAGCCTATCAATTGCACAATGGAGATAATGGCCCCTAACCACATGCCTCCACAGGTAGCATATGTAGGTGGTGGAACATATTGTGTCACCAGAAGTGCCTAACGGTATGAACACGGACCGGGAAGGTGGTGTCCAATACCGTACAGCAGCTTTTGCTTTAAACGCAGGGCAGAGGTTCAAGTGGCACACACCAGAATCACACCCATCCCTGAACCTTCCACGATTCACCTCACGGTACAAAACTGCCTCAGCCACCTACAACAATATGTCGCCCATTTTGGCTATCCCATTGCCCCACTACCTGAGAAACTTACAGCCCTCCTCCAGGCAGTGGATTTGTCTCAAAAACATTTTTACACCATGGAGCAGAAAACTGAAATTCTAGCAGGGGAGATTGCCCAGATTAAACCCCCAGCATGGTGGGATTTTGGAATACGGGCAGACATACCTGCGTGGATCCGGGTGGGATCGCATGCCTTAATAATCGGCCAATTCCTGATTGTAGTTTATCTGCTAGTTACAAGCTGTAAGCTCAGGAGAAAAAGAAAAAGAAAGCAGTTCCTCACGCTACTACACAGACAGGAGAGCCGTTGCTAAACACTCAAGGTGTGTAAACAAAGCTTGACCGCGACACTTAGGCGGTTTTGTTATTCCCAGGGATGACTGCGTTTTCATACATGGCCCCTGGGGAGTTTGCAGGGCAGGTTTCTTTGTTTTACGGTTAAGGCGGAAATGAGACTCAATGTACAATTACTGCTGTAACCTTAAGTACATATATGTATATTGCTGTTGTATTCTGTAACCTTATAGATTCTATGTTTGGTACCGCGTTAAAAGGAATTACGATATATATCGACGGGATCAGTTTAGAGTTAAACTGGGGAAAGTTGGGCAATTTAGGAGACCAAGGGTTTTCTCACCACCTTGAACTTTGACACACTCGAGTGGTGTCTTACTGTGTCAGATGGGGGATTATGTAGGGGAGGACGAAAACCCCCTCATTTTACCCAGAAGGAAAAGGGCTGTGGGATCAGTCTGTGCTGCAATGTGAATTGAAATCGAGATGGTTTGACCTTGGCAGAGCAGTGATTGGACGGGGGAGGACACTGGAGGGCCAATGGTGGGACAGAGTCAGCCTGAAGCATGGGGCTTTCAAGCCGATGGGAGAGCACTTGCTCGAAAACTGTGGGACTGACTCACAGCCATTATCGGGCTATTGTCTTCCCCATGTTTACACTATGGAAGGAAATTATGCAGACCTTCAGAAAACTAGGGAACCCAAAACAAACCAAGGGCCTACACAATGGCTACAGGAGGGCAACCCAATTAACACCCACTCAAACCTTGTGTAGGTTAGAGAAAACTGAATTGGAGGGAAATTATGCAGACCTTCAGAAAACTAGGGAACCCAAAATAACCCAAGGGCCTACACAGTGGCTACAGGAGGCCAACCCAATCAACACCCACTCAAACCTTGAGTAGGTTAACATCAGTGGAAAAAACCCCGCAATAATCTAAAACTGCTGCATTTTTCAAAATCACAAAGCCCACCGATGGGAAGGATCGATTTCAGCAGGAGAGGCGGACTGGATAATCTGGCTATAAAAAGGGGTTTCTGACACATTGTGTGTGGCTCCCTGCTCTCATGATCCAACAACCAGCAAGCCTCTCGACACTGAAGGAAAACCAGTGTCCGAAGACACCGAAGATAGAAGAAACAAACCATCAGACTGCAGAAGGCACAGTAGTGAGTATAACCTCTGGTCCCCGGAACTCCCAACTCAGTTAGGCCAGGAAAGGTGGGAGGTTGGGCATTGTACTGCTAAACTTGTGTACAGATTTTCGTTGTGTCCGTTTAGTGGGATTTAGGGGGATTGTTTTGTTGGTGTATTGCTGTTTGTTGAGATATACCTTGTCAAATAAATTGGAAGCCTAAGTTCCTCTTGGTATCACCTTGTCTCAGTTCTATTGTATTACATCTCCTGATCGTGGGTCTTATGTCAGAACAGTGTAAGGGAAGCTAGGAGCGCCTCGAAAACGCTCAACTGTTTGTAACAGGCTAGGGAAGAAGGGGTTAGGAGTGATTGACACTCACAGGTGCCTCACAGGCTAGGCATAAGCTGTGGGGACGCACGAGTCTCAAAACCCCCTTCATAAGCTGTGGACACAGTCTCTCCAGGGGTGCTCTTGCAGCACTCAGGGTACCTCACAGGCCAGGCATAAGCTGTGAGGGCAGAAGCCCAGAGAGAGACACCCAAGGCACAACAACACTCCCTGAGAACCCCTTACAAGGCCCAGTCAGCCCCTTTGAGGTGGATGTAAAAGGTCCCATGGCACTAATTCGAAGAAGAGCAGAGGAGTTATCCCCGATGTCCTGGCCAATATTTATCCCTCATCAACATAATAAAATCAGTTATTTGGTCATTATCACATTGCTGTTTGTGGAAGCGTGCTGTGCGCAAATTTTCTGCCGCGTTTCCTACATTACAACAGTGACTGCACTTCAAAAGTACTTCATTGGCTGTAAAGCGCTTTGAGATGCCTGGTGGTCGTGAAAGTCGCAATATAAATCCAAGTCTTTCTTTATTTCAGATTTCAGCATCCGCAGTTATTTTGCTTTTGTGATAATCCTCTGTTTGCTATGGCCTGCAGCACAGTTAGAAACATGGGGAACCATTGCTTCAAATCCTGGAACCTCCCAGCAAGAGCGAGGATCAAAGTATCACAATCTACCAACCTGTTAGCTTCCAGGACCATCCTTTCCCAAATCACCTGAATCAATAAATCTGTGATCTGATGTGTCTCCAGTAGAGGGCGCTCACTCCGCACCTGGCTCCATTTGCTGGTATGAGAAACTTCACAGAGGCACTGCTAGGTTACTAGTGGGCTCATCGAGGAGTGTTGTGAATTGCTTGGGCTGATGCCGCAATTGCTGCTATTTGTTGGGACTGTTTATGGGATGTTGCTGGTTCTGGCCCGTACAGTGGATACATGGTATGTGCTGCAGCTTCTTATCTGTAATCTGGCTTTTAGCTGCCTTCCAGAAACCTGGTTACCTCAATGACAACATTTTCGTGTCAAGTACAACATACCCTCAAACCCCCTTAAATTTTCTTTAGAGGCCAAGCGTGCCGAAGATGTCAACATATTTGGGGAGGCGATACTTGGCATCTAACCACTCACTTCGAGCCCCTAAGATGTCTTCACGACAACCTTTCTGGCCTCTCTATTTTATCAACACTATAATGGTCAGTGTTCCTTGAAACTTTCCTGTCTGGTTCCTCCGAAGCTCCAGATCCATTGTCCAACATCCTCTTTTTGTAGAATTGCATAGCACTTGCTACATAGAAAGAGACCATGTAGTCCAACCAGACTTGATGTTTATCCTCCACGTGACCAGTATTTCTAATTCCATGAGCTCGACCTGTTCCCCTATCCCTTTATCCCCCATTCCCTCACCCACCTAGCTAATCTATTCTTAAATGCTGACATAGGCCACGATATTTGCTGAGACATGGTTCTGGAGCGGGGGGGGCAAGAGTTATGGATGGGCTCCCCAGTCAGCATGGTGTTTTAACTCCACGGTGGGAGTGAATGTTTTTCCCCAGGTTCCCTGCCCGAAAGCCAGTCTGGTTGACAGGCTTGGCTGCCTGTCAGACACGGAAGGCTGCATCATAAGGCCCGAGATCGCGGGGGAGATGGGAGGCGAGGGTGGGTAGAGTATGGTTTAATGGGCGATGATCACAGGCGGTGAGTAGAGCATGGTTGGGGGGGGGAGGGGGGGTCGATGATCGGTGGGGGGGATGGGAAGATGATAGATCCTGGGGGGAGATCGGGGAGGGTCGAGGGAAGATTGCGGAGGTGGGGAGGAGGGGGGGGTGAAGCGGGTTAAAGGTTATCTCCTCTGCTCCTCCTGTCCCACAAGCAGTGCTCTAAAGGCACTTGGCTTATAGATCCAGCCCTTCTGGCCTCCTTTTACCCGTCGGGTTTCCCAAAGCCTGGAAAACCTGGCCTACAACAGTTAAAAATAGAAACCTTGTTAAAATGGGGGCACGCAGCCTCCTTAAAAGGTTTCAACGACCGACCCACCTCCTAAGAATGGAATGGTCTCCCGCCCCTCATAGCTCCTCCCTTAAAATCGGAAGTGGGCGGATTGGAGCTGTGTTGGGATCGTGTTTGTAACGTTTTACTTTCCACCCAACCCAAACCCACCCATTATTGGGGGTTAAAATTACCCCCATAGTCTCTGCTTCAATGACCAACTCTGGTGGTGCATTCCAGTCTTACAGCCCTATGTGTAAAAAAAAGGTTTCTCCTCCTCTCTGCCCTCAATCTTTAATGTTTAATCTTATATCAATACCCCTTTGTTCTAGATCTCTTTCTCTCACTCCTTTCTCATTTTAAACACCTCTGTCAAATCATCCCCCTCTGATGGAATGGAAACAGTGCATTTCAGCAGAAATTAACATCAGTCAGTTTCTATAAGGGCCGGTCGATCTACGATGCCAGTTCTATACCAGGGTGGCAGGTTGACAATCTACTTCCCTCCCCGCCACCCCACCCCATGAAATCAAGAATCCTCACACCATCACCTCCTCTGATCCATTCTATTCCAGGATCTCAAAACTGTAGCACTCCTTAGCTGCCTTAATCTACAGCCTGTTAACATGCAAGCTTTGCATTTACAAGCCACATCTCCACCGATGCTTGGGAATCCCTGACCCAAGACCCCTCAAAGTGGAGAAGAAGCATTCGGGAAGACGCCAAACACTTTGAGTCTCTTCGTCCAAAGCACGCGGTAGTCAAGTACAAACAGCGGAAGGAGTGTATGACAAACCATGCACCCCACCTACCCATCCCTCGAACCACCATGTGCTCCACCTGTGACAGGATCTGTAGATCCTGCATTGGTGTCAGCAGCCACCTTAGAACTCATGCTAATGTGGAGGCAAGGCATCCTAGACTCCGAGGGACTGCCCAAGAAGAAAATATTGATGTCCCTCACCTTTTGCAACAACCAACCTCAGCCATGTCCTGCACGCTTCGATCTTGACTCTTCACCTCCTCAAGAATTGAAGAAATGTTTGATTGACCCTTTCCATGACAAACGTGGCTCAAGGTGATGGAAGGACCGCAAGCTATTTAATCTACTTGGGTTCCTCAAAGTTTAAAGTTGTTCAAAAAGGTAAGGGAGTAGCTGAGCGCTGAGTTAATTAAACCAGCGCTCTGCCTAGTATGAAGCTTTTCCTGCCTCAGCTTTCACAGCTCAGAGACCAGCGGAGCAGTGAATGGTAAATAAGAAACAACCCTCAGTGATCCCTGCATGGTAACAGAATTGGTGTTTTACACAGGTACCCTGTCAGGATCTGTTGCACTAATTTCAAAGCTGTAAAACTTAATCTGGAAACATGTCTCAGCATCAACATCAGCATCACTGCAAGGTAATTCACACCATCCTGCTCTGCTGGGCTTTAAACAGCACGTTCTGAAAGTACCACCGCTGTTTATATGTTGGCTTATGGGTAACCACCAGCAAACCAATATGGTCCCCCTCGCTCTTAGCCATCAATATCTAGCCCTTCTACAGTGTAAGTTATTGGAAGAAGTAGAACAATAAAAACTTGTATTTATATAGCATCTTTAACATAGTAAAATGTCCCAAGGCGCTTCACAGGAATATTATGAGATAAAAAAATATTGATGCTGAGCCACATAAGGAGAAATTAGGGCAGATGACCAAAAGCTTGGTCAAAGAGATAGGTTTTAAGGAGCGTCTTGATGGAGTGAAGAGAGGTAGAGAGACGGAGAGGTTTAGGTAGAGAGTTCCAGAGCTTGGGGCCTAGGCAACAGAAGGCACGGCCATCATTGGTCGAGTGATTATAATCAGGGATGCTCAAGAGGGCAGAATTAGAAGAGCGCAGACATCTCAGGGGGGCAGGGGGTGGGGGGGGCCGAGCAGGACTCGGTGCGAGTTAGGACACAGGCAGCCGAGTTTTGAATCACCTCTAGTTTACGTAGGGTAGAATGTGGGAGGCCAGCCAGGAGTGCGTTGGAATAGTCAAGTCTAGAGGTAACAAAGGCATTGATGAGGGTTTCAGCAGCGGATGAGCTGAGGCAAGGGTGGAGACGGGCGAAGTTACGGAGGTGGAAATAGGCGGTCTTAGTGATGCTGTGGATATGTGATCGAAAGCTCATTTCAGGGTCAAATGTGACACCAAGGTTGTCAACAGCCTGGTTCAGCATCAGACAGAAGTTGGGAGAGGGATGGAGTCAGTGGCTAGGGAATGGAGTTTGTGGCGGGGACCAAAAACTATGGCTTCGGTCTTCCCAATATTTAATTGGAGAAAATTTCTGCTCATTGTAAGGGGTGGTTTTCAGGGGGTCAGCTTTCCCTTCTGACCTTATATGAGTGGTTCCGAATCGCTACCACACCCTTGGTTCTAGACACTGGAATTATGAAGAGACTGTGACAGACTTGGACAGACAATCGGTTTCAAGGTAGGAAGCAGGTATGTGTTTAAAAAAGAAGTAAAGGGCACACCTTTAATAACACACACAGACCAATACACACTGAAGGTTACAACACATTGAATAAAATGTCAAATTACAGCCTGTGGGGAAAAGAATACAGCTTAAACTCGAAATGGGGTAGAGAGGAGATTGCAGATACATTTACACAAGTTATCCCAGCCTCCCCCCTCCCAATTCCCTTAACTAACTAAGTTATAGCTCTGAGGGTTCAGGGGCTATGCTCACCAATCCCTTTAGACAGTTGCCGGTGAATCGCGGTTTCGGGGTTCGCTGCACTTGGCCTTCTAGGCGAGCCGTACCCCGGACGGAGGAGAAGACTTTGGACTGCATCGTCTTCGGTTGGGGTGCGTCCGTTGATGCAGTAAGTTGTGTTTTGGATGTATGGGGTAAGTACCCACTTTCTTTGGTTAGGAATAGTTTTAGTTAGTCCCTTTTGGTAATTTCTCCCCTGTTGGGTCGTTCAGAAGTAGATTGTAGAGTGGTTGTCAATTTGGTTGCTGACAACCTTCCATTTCGTGGGCCTCGTGCTCAGTCGGTCCTTGACGATTTCTTGTAGGTTCCTTCACGACTCCATTTCTTCACTCCCCAGCTCCGGCTGCTTGTGTCTGTCTGTGTTTGAGTCTGTGCTCTGCTAGAGTCTGTGTTCTGCTATACTTTCCTTGTAAAACTGGGGGATAGATATATCCCAAAAAAAGGTTCCGTTATCTCCCATCAAATCTCTTGGGCTCTGTTTAAACTGTTCTGTCCATTGATTTTCAAATGTCTCCTTTGTCAGCAGTAACTCGATTAGGGTGTGAGAATGTGCTACCACTGGTTTTGCATTGTTTTAGGATTGTCCAGTTTCTTGACCATGATTTCCATTGTGCTTGATTGAGTAATTCGATTATCTCTTAGAGGGTGCATAGCCTGGGGTCCTTAATGCATGAATTTGGCCCCACCTCCTGTATTTGGTAACTCTTTTTTGCAGCCAAAATTTTGTAGAATCTTAAAATTGATATACTCCTTCCCATAGATGTTTAGGGAATCTCAAGCTTCTGTAATTTAGGTCCATTTTGAATTCCCTTTCCTATGAGTCCAAACACTGGGGGGGGGGTCTCCATGAATGCATCCCCTTTTATCCCCCGCAGGCTTCGTCTGCCCCTTTAAACTCATTTTAAAAGCCCAGAAAGGGATTCTTCTCCTCTGTAGGGGAAAGGTACCTGGAATCTTTGCGAGATATTGGTAAATTCTACATTCCCCTCTGTGATACCATATCACTTATGATATCATTCTTCAAGGTGAGCAAAGTTCCTGACTCCCAAGAGATAACCTTCCCCGTAAATTAGCTAAACTAATACCTAAAATGCATTACACTTATGCAACATATCCATAGATGCACACTTTTCCCTTTACAGGTACAACCTTTTTACATTTATACCCTCCCAGCTTGGAGGGGGTTCAATCACTACAATTGCATTTCAGCACAGTTACATTTCATTTCAGTTACATTATATTCATCAGCATATAGGCAACGTACAACCACATTACAGAAGGAAGAAAAAACCTAGATTAAAATTAAACAAGATCAATTTGTCTCCTGAGGTTTGTCCATCACCCGGTAATGTCTGGATCCTGCCCTTGAGAACTGCTCTCAGGCTGGCTGACACACAAGACAAACTCAAAATAATCACCTAAACATTACTGCAACATTACCCTCAATTCTAAACTAAACCTTAAAATGTAAAATGGTGCAGTCAGCTGCCTTAAACTAAAATTAGAGCTATGTACAACCGCCACCCGTCTCCGGGTGGCCTGGTTAGTCCCTGTCAGGCCCATGCCTTGTGCGGCCTGATAGCCGCCTGGATGCTAGGGTTTCCCCGCAGCCGGTGATCTGGAGATCCTTGTCTCTGGGACAGCTCGTTGCTACTGCTCCTGTGAGTCCCTCACCGCTGGAGGCGGCTGGCTGGTGGTCCCTACTCTGAGTGGCCTCTGGACTTCTGACCTTCGGCCTTTCCTGTCAGGCTGCCCTTCTCCTAGGGTAGAATCGCTGAGGCTCAGATGCCAGTGACCACGGTATCTTTGGCCATGGTGTACAGAGGGTCCTCCTCAGGGCTTGGGTTACTGGGGGTGCGTCCGAATCCCAAACGATGGGTGGGATAGCCCCTCCAGTACTGCAATTCACGGTCCCTATAGGCACGGTTTCTGAGCCTGCCACATTCCCTGTGGGCCCTCCACCGTCGGGGGCGGCCAATGGAGGGTCCCTATCCTGAGGACGGTTCACCCCTCCCGGCTGCCCTCTGTGCTTGGCTGACCCTGGGTTGTATAGCTTGCATTGGTTGATGTGGAACCACTTAGTACGGCGGGGCAGCTTTATGGCATAGACCATCGGGCTTGCCTTGTCCACAATGCTGTATGCCCCCATATATAATGCTTCAAAAACCCCGACCCGAGCATAGTTCCTCACCATGACCTGGTCCCCTATCTCCCATTCGTGGTGTTTGCTGGGTTCTAGCAGCAATCGGTTCCCCTAATGCTGTCTGCCCATGTTACTAGCAGCCTGCCAGTGAATCTGTTTGAGGTGTTCAAAAAGGTTCCTGACAAACCGGTCCCGGTTCACCTCTCTGAGCTGACCTTCTGTGAGCACCGGGGCTAGGACATGGGTGGGGGCCCGCATGATCTGGCCAGTCATGAGCTCGTATGGGGAATACCCGGTGCTCTTTGACTGGCTAGCTCGGATCCCCATTAGGACCAATGGTAAGATGTCCACCCACTTTTGGGGTGAGTCTCCCGTTTCCTTCCGCAGCCTTTCTTTAATGGTGCGGTTTAAATGCTCCACAATACCCGATGACTGTGGATTGTGGGCAACGTGCCATTTCCCCTCAATGCCGAGCACCTTAAGGGTTGCCTGCATTATCTGCCCGGTGAAATGGCTCCCCTGGTCCGACTCCACATACTGTGGGAGTCCCCACCGGGAGAACACTTCCCTCACTAGAATCTTAGCTGTCCCTAGTGCGGTGGCTGTTCGGCAGGGGAAGGCTTCAACCCATTTTGAGAACACGTCCACCAGGACTAGGCAGTATTTGTAGCCTCCCTGGGCGGTGGGTAGGGGCCCGATGTAGTCAATTTGGATTGACTGCCATGGTCCCTCTACCCTCCTGATGTGTCCGAGGGACACCTTCCTTTTCTGGGGGTCAGGGTTGTTCGCAGCACACACCACAAGGCAGTTCGCATAGAACTCGCGGACGTCCTCCCTGAGTCCCGGCCACCATCCTGCCTGTTCCACCCGTTGCCAGGTGGTCTCAGGCCCGGGATGTCCTGCTCCTGGGCCTTCATGGGCCAGTTTTAGGAATTCCCTCTGGTGCTGCTGTGGCACGACCCATTGTCCCTCTTTAAACAGCATGCCTTCCTTAACAGTAATGGCTGCTGTGCCGTATGGACCTTCTACCCTCTCTCCTCTAGCTAGCGCGTTCAGGACAGCTTTCAGGACCGGGTCCTGTGCCTGAACTGTTTTTAAGTCCGGGGCCAAAGCTATCCGTCTACTCTCTGCTGCCCTGTTCTTATTCTTGACCGCTGCTATGCGGCCGGTGTCATAGGGGTCCCAGAACTTTCCTGTGCGGGCACCTTCTTTGGCCAGTTTGTCAGCCTGTTGGTTTCCCTCTGCACGGGGTTCGGTTTTTGAATGGGCCTTCACCTTATGTATGTAGACCTTTCCTTCTTCCCCCACCACTGTCATGATTTTCTCCAGCAGGGGCTTGATTGCCAGGGGTCTCCCATCAGCGGACGTGTATCCGCGACGGGACCAGATAGCCAGGTACTCCGTACATGAATTGCAGGTGAACATACTGTCCGAGCAAAATCGTGTACAGGGTAGGGAATTCCTCGGGGTGGGTCACCACGTACACTACGGCGGACAGTTCAGCATGCTGGGCGCTCATGGTGCTGGGGAGCTTGATTGCCAGGGCAATACCTGCCCTTGGGTCGTAGACTCCGCACCCAGTGAGTCGTTCGCCAGCAGATACCGTGCTGGACCCGTCCACGTAGATGTCCCGGCCTGTAGGGTGTAACCCCGCCCGAAGGCCAATGTTCACCTCCCATACCCCTTCTATGGAGCACCTGTGGGCTTTCCCTGGGTAGATTAGGTTGGCTGCGAGCCTTGGCTCGCGGGGGCCTTCTACTCTGAGGTCCATCTGGGAGAGGAGCAGGGTCCAGCGAGCAATGCGGGCACTGCTCACCGTCCCGTCCTTAATCCTCCCATCTAGGAGCATCTGAGTAGGTGTGTGGTGGGTTAGGAGTGTTAGAGGAGACCCTCCCGTGAAGATCAAGGATCCTTTCACTGCCCAATGTGTGGCTAGGAGATGTCTCTCACAGTTGGAGTACCCCTTCTCCACATCTATGAGGATCCTGGAGGAGTAAACCACCGGTCTCAGCTGGCCGTGCCACTCTTGAAGCAGCACTGAGCTCAAACTGTCCCCGCTGGCTGCCACCTCCAGGAAAAACTCATTTCCTACATCTATCGCTCCTAAGGCTGGCGCGGTCTGCAAGTCCTTCTTGAGCTGATTAAATGCTGCCTCGCAACCCTCATCCCAGTCCCACTCTACACTCTTGTGTAGGAGCCTGAGCAGAGGGGCTGCAGTGACTGCATAATCCTCAATGAAGTCTCTGCAGTACCCGGTGAGCCCTAGAAAGGATCTTACCCCTGTCACTGTGTTGGGGGCTGGTAACTCCTGTACTGCCTCCCTTCTAGCCTTGTCTATGGCCCTTTCCCCAGCGCGCACAGTCAGCCCCAGGAATTTAACTTCCTTCTGGCCGATCTGTGCCTTCTTGGGGTTTATTTTAAACCCTTCATCTTTTAGCAGCTCCAGCAGCTCAGCCAGCAGTGGGCCATGCTCCTCCCCCTGATCGGTGAACAGGAGCAGGTCATCCACATACTGTACCAGCTGCTGGGGCCTGCTAAAGCTCTTTAAATAGTTCGCCATGCATTGGTGAAAAATGCTGGGACTATTGTGGAAGCCTTGGGGAAGACAATTCCACGTGTATTGTTGGCCCTTAGAGGTAAAGGCAAACTTGTACTGGTCCTCCCGTTTTAAAGGAATGGACCAGAACCCATTTGAAATGTCCAGCACCATGAAAGTGGTCGTGGATGCTGGAATACTCCCTGAGGTCCGCTATTGCTGCTACCGTGGGTGCACAGGCAGGGATATTCTTATTTAGTACTCAATAGTCCACGGTGGCCCTCCATGAGTTGTCCGGTTTCTTAACCGGCCACAGTGGAGAGTTCACATGGGTTGCTATCGGTCTTAACACCCTTTGCTCTACCAGTGATCCCAGCGCCGTTGTCAGGTCTGCCTCTGCCTCCCTGGGGAAGTTATATTGCTTTTGTGGTCGGGTCATGGGGTCCCCTACGAGACTAACTTCCACCCCCATTACCCTACCACAGTCATGTTTGTGGGTGGCAAATGCTGCAAGGTGTGCCCATACATATGCCTGGTACTCCACTGGGGTGTTACTGACCAGTAATTCCAAGTCATAACCCTCCTTTGGCTTCACGGTATACAAGGTTCCCTTGGCCCCTTTTTCTGGGATCACTGCCACCTCACCTTCCTTGTCAGTCACTATGGCTCCCCATAGACAGTGGTTCCTGAGATCCACTAGGATCTGGTGGCTAATGATAAAATCAGCTCCCAGGATCCCTTTTCCCTTCTGCTCCCATTTCATCAGGACACACTTCCATTTGGTTTTGAGTGTCCCTAACTGAATGGTGAGTGGGATGGAAAACAAACCAGTTTGCTCATTGCCTGTGAACCCCACTAGACTGTACGGGACCCCGTTCGATAGAGGTGAGGTAGCTGGGTTATCTGCATATACAAGGGTGCTGGAAGCACCAGTATCTAGCAGGTAGGTCCCTTTCACTTTCTCCACCTCCATTGTAATGCACGGTCTCTTCCAGGCATCGTACTCTAGGGAACACAGGTACACAGGCTGCGCTGGCTCTAGTCATGCATTTGGTTGGGTTGGAGCAGAGGGTTTTACCGTACCGGCTACTGGACCGGTTGCGATAGCTACTGCTCCCTGTCCATTTATGAGTGTCTGTAGGGCGGCTACGAGTGTCTCATATGAGTCAGGTGTTCCTGCGGCCTTACGGGCTGGGGCTGAAGTGGCCTTTCCCTTAGTCTTTTTCCATGGGTTCCTACAGTCCTTCCTCCAATGCCCACTTTTCCCACACCCAAAACACTCGCCCCTTTGTGGGGAGGGTTCCCACCTTCCTGATGCCACTCTCTCTTGCTTTGGCTGGGTTTAATCTCATGGACCCTCCTTTTAGAGGAGGGCTCCTCTGTCCCTCTACTGTTCTGGTTAGCCAGTGTCAACTCCTCGGTGATTCTGGGATCTCTTGGATCGAACCAGACCTCGGCTTTTGCCTTTACTCCAGGTAAGCTGTTTGCCACCAGGCTGCGGACCCAGTGAGCCAGCTCGTTAGGGATCAGGTGGGCCTGGTCAAGAACCCCACTACAGGCCCTTTCGTAGACCGGCCACAACCTGTCGGCGAAAGCCTGCGGAGTCTCCCCATAGAGCTGCACTGTCTTCTCCACTCGGGAGAAAGGACTCCTGCCGTTCATACCCATGGCGTCTAGAACCTCCTCCTTAACTGTAGCGTACGTGTTCCGCCCCTTTCTGCTGTCTGCAGAGAGGGAATGGCACAGCTTGGTGTCTCGCGAGAAGAGCAACAGCTTAGTCTGCTCCGAATCATCGCACCCATTAATATCCCCTGTGTGTTCCACTTCCAGGAAGTGTACCGAGGGATCCCCCTGTTGGGTGAGCTTACTTAGGTGGCCTATCATAGCCCTCAGTTTTTGGGTGTTGTGGGGGACTACGAAGTTGCTTTCCAGGGGTCCTGCTGCCCCATTGGCATCAGGCGGGCCAAACTTCTACTGCCGGACCAGGTGCATTGGCCCTGGTTCTGGCCCTTCTTGTATTGGCTCGCCCTCTTCCCCCTGCTGCCAAGCCGAGTTAAAACTCGGGGCTGCTGGTGTTGGTAGTTCGCAATCCTTGCCTGCCCCGCACTCTGGCTGACACCCCTGCTGCCCCGGGCCATTCCTGGGAGCTGCAGGTGGTGACTGAGGGGTTTCTCCTTGCCCAACCAGGTGTTCCGGGGCTAAACCCGGGTTTATCAGGAATATCATGCCTTTAGCCCGGGATAGAGCAAGTTTCAAACTTTGGATCTGCTGCTGGCAGGGGCCGTGGTCTCCTGCCTCAAATTCCCTGGTACTGGCTACCTTATAGGCTACCTTATAGGCTACCTGAATGTCCCTCACCCTCTCCCCGTACTCTTTAACTTGCTTGGCGAGGCAGGAATTCTCTTCCCGCAATGCCACTTTGCTATTCTTGGCTTCAATAATCTGACACTGTAAAAGGTCCAGTTGGGTTTTGTACCTTTCTTTAGTGAGCTCTCTACTTTCCTTTAACTGTCCCACCTCTGTCCACAGCCTTTCCCCGACTGTGGCCCTTGTGCTGGACCTCTCTTCTGCCTGTCTCAATACTCCCTTTAATTTCTCATTCTCCTCATCTAGAAGCCGGATCTGTTGCTGAAGGAAAATTAGCCAAATGGCCTTCTCTATTGACTTTTTATGGTCCTTGCTCTCGGTCTATTGAGCTGCAGCATCTTCTGGACGCTTAGCATACAATAGATCGAGTACCCACACCTTAGCCACATTTACCCTCTTAAACACATATGAGGAAATCCCCTCTTCCATTTTGCTTCGTTTCCTGAAACCAGTCTCTCTCTTATCAAGTCCCTTGTACCAGTGTCCCATCTGGGTCGCCATTATGTAAGGGGTGGTTTGCAGGGGGTCAGCTTTCCCTTCTGACCTTATATGAGCGGTTCCGAATCGCTACCACATCCTTGGTTCTAGACACTGGAATTATGAAGGGACTGTTACAGACTTGGACAGACAATCAGTTTCAAGGTAGGAAGCAGGTATGGCTTTATTGTGTTTAAAAAAGAAGTAAAAGGTACACCTGTCATAACACACACAGACCAATACACACTGAAGGTTACAACACATTGAATAAAATGTCAAATTACAGCCTGTGCGGAAAAGAATACAGCTTAAACTCTAAATGGGGTAGAGAGGAGATTGCAGATACATTTACACAAGTTATCCCAGCCTCCCCACTCCCAATTCCCCTAACTAACTAAGTTATAGCTCTGAGGGTTCAGGGGCTATGCTCACCAATCCCTTTAGACAGTTGCCGGTGAATCGCGGTTTCGGGGTTCGCTGCACTTGGCCTTCTAGGCGAGCCGTACCCCGGACGGAGGAGAGGACTTCGGACTGCGTAGTCTTCGGTTGGGGTGCGTCCGTTGATGCGGTAAGTTGTGTTTTGGATGTATGGGGTAAGTACCCACTTTCTTTGGTTAGGAATAGTTTTAGTTAGTCCCTTTTGGTAATTTCTCCCCTGTTGGGTCGTTCAGAAGTAGATTGTAGAGTGGTTGTCAATTTGGTTGCTGACAACCTTCCATTTCGTGGGCCTCGTGCTCAGTCGGTCCTTGACGATTTCTTGTAGGTTCCTTCACGACTCCATTTCTTCACTCCCCAGCTCCGGCTGCTTGTGTCTGTCTGTGTTTGAGTCTGTGCTCTGCTAGAGTCTGTGTTCTGCTAGTCTTTCCTTGTAAAACTGGGGGATAGATATATCCCCAAAAAAGGCTCCGTTATCTCCCATCAAATCTCTTGGGCTCTGTTTAAACTGTTCTGTCCATTGATTTTCAAATGTCTCCTTTGTCAGCAGTATCTCGATTAGGGTGTGAGAATGTGCTACCACTGGTTTTGCATTGTTTTAGGATTGTCCAGTTTCTTGACCATGATTTCCATTGTGCTTGATTGAGTAATTCGATTATCTCTTAGAGGGTGCATAGCCTGGGGTCCTTAATGCACGAATTTGGCCCCACCTCCTGTATTTGGTAACTCTTTTTTTGCAGCCAAAATTTTGTAGAATCTTAAAATTGATATACTCCTTCCCATAGATGTTTAGGGAATCTCAAGCTTCTGTAATTTAGGTCCATTTTGAATTCCCTTTCCTATGAGTCCAAACACTGGGGGGGGGGGGGTCTCCATGAATGCATCCCCCTTTATCCCCCGCAGGCTTCGTCTGCCCCTTTAAACTCATTTTAAAAGCCCAGAAAGGGATTCTTCTCCTCTGTAGGGGAAAGGTACCTGGAATCTTTGCGAGATATTGGTAAATTCTACATCATCCAGAACTGGACGAACTTTCGGGTTTCATTATTCCCAATCTACTGTTGTCTCTTGTTCCCCACGTAATCATATGAACATAGGAATGGGAGGAGGCGATTCAGCCCCTCGAGCCTGTTCTGCCATTCAATTAGATCATGGCGGACCTGTGAAATTTCTCCCCATTTATATCTCAGTGTGGGGGTGATACACTGTCTTTATTTACTGTGCTTTACCTCAACCCATCAACCCCTCTCACCTGGGGACTGTGCTGGTCTTGATTTCCCAATGTTTAATGTCACGGGAATTCTGAGATTTAGATAATAATGAGGGCTAGTCCTTTCTCAGGAACTGTTCTGTGGAAAGCTACCTGCTGCTAAGGTGGAGCTGTGTTTAACTGACTTGTCCCTTTAAGGTCACAACTCTTCTACCTGCTCAACTGCTTCCTGTGGGGACATGTTTGAAATAGGCGCTTCGTGAGGTTAATTTTAGGGTCATTGTTATTGCTGTGAAAAGTTGGTTTCCAGAGTAGCAGCTGCTTCTAAATTCTTAGCAACTCCTCTCCATGTCAGGAGAAACCAGCCGAGACCAGCAAGAAATGGCTGCTGTTTTATCTCTGTCATATTTTTACGATTGTTCAGTTTTGATTGAGGACTGGAGCTGATATAATCATGGGGAGAGGAACGTGGGGACAGGAAGAGGGCATTCAGCCCCTCGAGCCTATTCTGCCATTCAATTCGATCATGGCTGATCTGTATTTTAACTCCATTTACCCACCTTGGTTCCTTAATCCTTAATGCACTTGCCTAACAAAAATCTATCATTCTCTGTTTTGAAATTTTCAATTGACTCCCTATCCTCAACAGCTTTTTGGGGGAGAGAGTTCCTGATTTCCATTACTCTTTGCACGAATAAGTGATTCTTGACATTAGCCCTGAATGGCCTAGCTCTAATTTTAAGGTTATGCCTGTAATGTATTTGCTCCATGGGTTCTTTGCTTAAGAATTCATAGCAACACATTGCTATTAAGAACTAGTTGATTTATTTCCAAAGGTTTAACAATCACACTACACATTACCAGTTCATCCACCAGGCTCACAACCACCTGCCTCATCGTGGATCCCCCTGAACCCAACTGGCTGGGGTTTTATTGAGTCTTGTGAACATCACGTGACTGGCTAAGCCACTCACAACGCAACAGCTCTACAACTATTATTAAAGGGGCACTAAAACCGACAAATTTAAACAAATTAAAATTTAGACATTAAGGATAAAATTCAAATTTGGTGTCCGGGAGTGATGATGCACTCCAGTCCCTCTGGTGCTCACCTCTCGCGGAAGGCCACGAGCGTACCGGTGGACACTCTACAACACTTTTGTAGAAAACAAAATTGAACAATTAAATCAAGTGCCCTCTGATCTGGGGACACTCCAAACCCTTATCAATGCCCTTTTTTTGGTTTTTTTGGTGATTTTTGTGGGTTTTTCTGCTTTTTTTGGGGGGCAGTTAAAACATAAATATATACAAGTGCCCCCTGTAAAAGGGGAGAGGGACACTAAAACCCGGCAATTAAAACAAATTAAACTTTAAAACATATAAAATCAAATTCAAATTTGGTTGCCGGGGGTGATAATGCACTCCAATCCCTCCGGCGCCCACCTCTCGCGGACACTCTGCAACTCTTTTGGAGAAACATAATTAAACATTAAATCAAGTACCCCCTAATCTGGGGGAGACTCCAAACACTTATCAATGCCCTTTTTTTGTGTTTTTTTGGGGGGTTTTTGTGTTTTTTGTGGGGTTTGTTTTGGGCACTAGAAGCATAAATATATACAAGTGCCCCCTATAAAAGGGGAAGGGGACACTAAAACCGGCAATAAAACAAGTTAAACTTTAAAACATATAAAATCAAATTAAAATTTGGTTGCCGGGGGTGATAATACACTCCAGACCCTCCGGCGCCCACCTCTTGTGGACACTCTACAACTCTTTTGGGGAGGGAACAAAATAAACATTAGATCAAGTGCCCCCCAATCTGGGGGACACTCCAGACACTTTTAACTACCCTCTTTTTTAATATTTTGGGGGGGTTTTTTGTTGTTTTTTTTGTGTATTTTTAAAATTTTTGGGGGGGGGCATTAAAATTATATATTTTACAAGTGCCCCCTATAAAAGGGGAGGGGGACACTAAAAACCCGGCAATTAAAGCAAATTAAACTTTAAAACATGTAAAATCAAATTAAAATTTGGTTGCCGGGGGTGATGATGCACTCCAGTCCCTCCGGTGCCCACCTCTCACGTACAATCTACAACTCTTTTAGGGAGTACAAAACAAACATTAGATCGAGTGCCCCCCGATCTGGGGGACACTCCAGACACTTATACCTGCCCTCTTTATTTTTGTTTTTTTTGTGGGTTTTTTTGTGTTTTTTTTTTCCTTTTGTGATTTTTTTTTTGGGCAGTAAAATCATGTAATTTACAAGTGCCCCCTATAAAAGGGGAGGGGGACACTAAAACCCGGCAATTAAAACAAATTAAACTTTAAAAGAAATAAAATCAAATTAAAATTTGGTTGCCGGGGGTGATGATGCACTCCAGTCCCTCCGGTGCCCACCTCTCGCGTACAATCTACAACTCTTTTAGAGTAAACAAATCAACATTAGATCGAGTGCCCCCCCGATCTGGGGGACACTCCAGACACTTATAACAGCCCTCTTTTTTTTGTTTTTTATTGTTTTTTTTGTATTTTTGTAGGGTTTTTTTTGTTTTTTTAGGACATTAAAATTCAATATTTTACAAGTGCCCCCTATAAAAGTGGAGGGGGACACTAAAACCCCGGCAATTAAAACAAATTAAACTTTAAAACATAAAATCAAATTAAAATTTGGTTGCCGGGGGTGATGATGCACTCCAGTTCCTCCGGTGCCCACCTCTCGCGTACAATCTACAACCCTGTGAGGACACTCACAGGTGCACACATTACTATGCCCTCCTGTTCAGGACTCTCTCACCAGAGTGTCAAACAATTACCCCACCCTATCAAATCCTACAATCAGCTTAAGCACTTCAATTAGGTCATCCTTTTGTTCCTCCATTTTTTGGGGGTGTGCGGCCCATTCATAGTTTCGCGCCTGCACCAACTTAATATCGAAAAATCCGGTCCTGGGCTGCATGGGACCGGCAGAGAGCTGCCTTGCCACACAGCCGCGCTGCTTAGAGGGAACGTTGCCCCTCAATCTTCTATATTCAAGGAGTCTATGCAACCTGTCCTCACAATTGAACCCTTTGAGGATGTGAGAGGTGGGATTGCAAGCCGTTGACTGGGAGGACTTTGGGTTCTGGCAGCAATCGGCAGATAGGAGCACTTGGTGGAGCGTGAGGCTGGGAGCACTGCAGAGGAAGAGGTAGATTGCCAGGAAGTACTCCACAGAGAAGTTTGATCCTTCAACTGGATGATCGGAGAATGCTGAGGACCAGGGACCAGGGGCAGTCAGGGGGAGGACTGGGAGAACTCAAAAGCTGGCAACACAAGGAAAGGGTGAAATCTGGGATCTGTAGTGGATGGCTGCTGAAGTGTGGGAAGAGTGGGCTGGGCTGGGGTTTGGAAGTACTCCGGGACGTAAGTGCACAACAGGAAGGCTGGCTTGTGGAAGCACTGAGGGAAAAGCAGGAAGCATTGAGGGGAAAGGTACAGACTGGGAACACCGAGGGAGGGGGGATGAAGCTGGGGACACTGAGGGAGGAGATAGGGAGGGGTGGTGAGTGAGGATGGACTTCGTTCAGCACACAGGCCTGGGCCCAAAAAATATACCCAAGCCCAGATCTGGGAACTGCCAGAACCAGGGGCAGGAGCAAAGGCATTGGTCAGGAGCACAATTAAAGTGCCACTTTGGATTGTGGCAGAGTCAATTGACAAAGTGTTAGGCAGCAGGCAAGAGGCACTAGAAAGAAGGCGTGAGTGGAGAGATTCTGAAGATGTTTCTTGATGGGGAACAATTCACTGATGGCAGAGCTCAATTCACTTATGGGCATTTCATCTATCGGGAGGGGCAACTGTTGGGCACAGTCAGGACTGACAATTCAGTTGGATTGCACCTATATTAGCGCCCCAGAGGGGCGGTAATGGGTCTCGAAATGCTTACCGCTCGGGCGGCCAGCTTCCAGCCCCCCACCAGGAAATTTGGTGCCGGGTTTGTGGCGACGCAATACGCTACCGCCTCGCTCTGTAGTTTCATTCAGATCAGTCATCGTGCAACATCTCGCTAGCGCCCCGGTCGCTAAATTAGGTGGAAATGCCGCATTTAACATCTGCCCCAAGTCACGCTCGAAAAACCAGGTGGTCTCACGGTCGATTGGTGCTATGTGCAGTGTACTAAAAGGGAGTAAGAGGGATCATAAATCGGAGGGCACATTGAGCAGCATGCTTTCACTCAGCACGCTGCGTGAACCCCTGACTTTAAATCAGAAGAATGATCTGCCACTACAGGGTCCTTACAGCATGAGTGCAATAATTTAATGGGTGCATTACTAGTTCGCCAGCATTGCCTACTCAATGCTCTGGTTAGATAGAAGGGCTGTTGGCCATGCAGGGCCACGAAGGACAGGAGGCCTTACACTCCACGAGGTTACAGGAAGCAACGTTCATACCTTCACCTCTCCGAGGAACAGTGTGTGAGAAGGATGCGCATCCGAGAGGAAGTGTTGAGAGAGATATGCCATGTCCCACAGATAGACCTGCAGCCTCACATCGGGAGGAGGAGAACATGGAACAGGTGCCTGGCGAGGCCCCGAATGGCTAGCCACACCAGGAGGAGCACCATCCACGGTGGAGGCAGCATGGCAATGCTGCCAGTGCCAGAGCCACACATCAGTGGCTCACAATGCATCGGGTGTCTTGAATGGAGGAAGATGAGCGATGCAGCTAATACTAACTGTGCTATGTGCCACCATAATGCCAAATCTCTGTTAAAGTCCACAATCATACTCAAGACGCCAATGCAAAATGGTCAAAGTAACATTTTATTCATGAAACCAACGTGGTTGTCTCAAACACCACAACCAAAGCCCTCCTCAGCAAATAACAAAACAACAACACAATGTCCCATAGAAACACCATTAACCACAATGAATTGAAAGAATGCATGGACAAAGGGAAGTTCCATTCGTCATAGATAGAGAATTGGCTGGCGAACAGAAAGCAGAGAGTCGGGATAAATGGGTCCTTTTCGGGTTGGAAATCGGTGGCTAGTGGTGTGCCACAGGGATCGGTGCTGGGACCACAACTATTTACAATATACATAGATGACCTGGAAGAGGGGACAGAGTGTAGTGTAACAAAATTTGCAGATGACACAAAGATTAGTGGGAAAGCGGGTTGTGTAGAGGACACAGAAAGGCTGCAAAGAGATTTAGATAGGTAAAGCGAATGGGCTAAGGTTTGGCAGATGGAATTCAATGTCGGAAAGTGTGAAGTCATCCACCTTGCGAAAATAAACAGTAAAAGGGAATATTATTTGAATGGGGAGAAATTACAACATGCTGTGGTGCAGAGGGACCTGGGGGTCCTTATGCATAAAACTCTTTTTGGAGTTTATCTGAAAAACAAAAAACATTAAACCATGCCACCCGCCCTGGATGACACAGCAGACATTTACAAGGCCCTTTTTTTTCTTTTTTTTTGTGTTTTTTTTGTTGTGTTTTTCTTTTTTTTTGGTTTTTTTTTGGGCGCTAAAATCACATTTTTTCCAGTGCCCCCTATAAAAGGGGAGGGGGACACTAAAAGCACTGGCAATTAAAACAAATTAAACTTTAAAACGTAAAATCAAATTAAAATTTGGTTGCCGGGCGTGATGATGCACTCCAGTCCCTCCAGTGCCCACCTCTCGTGGAAGGCCGCGAGCGTACCGGTGGACACCGCGTGCTCCATCTCCAAGGACACCCTGGACCAGATGTAAGAGCGGAAGAGAGGCAGGCAGTCAGGTGGAACGACCCCCTCGACCGCCCGCTGCCTGGTCCGGCTGATGGCACCCTTGGCCGTGCCCAGGAGCAGTCCTACGAGGAGGCTTTCGGACCTACCCACTCCCCTCCGCACAGGGTCCTTATGCATGAATCCCAAAAAGTTAGTTTGCAGGTGCAGCAGGTAATCAGGAAGGCGAATGGAATGTTGGCCTTCATTGTGAGAGGGATGGAGTACAAAAAGCAGGGAGGTCCTTCTGCAACTGTATAGGGTATTAGTGAGGCCGCACTTGGAGTACTGCGTGCAGTTTTGGTCATCTTACTTAAGGAAGGATATACTGGCTTTGGAGGGGGTACAGAGACGATTCACTAGGCTGATTCCAGAGATGAGGGGGTTACCTTATGATGATAGATTGAGTAGACTGGGTCTTTACTCGTTGGAGTTCAGAAGGATGAGGGGTGATCTTATAGAAACATTTAAACTAATGGAAGGGATAGACAAGATAGAGGCAGAGAGGTTGTTTCCACTGGTCAGGGAGACTAGAACTAGGGGGCACAACCTCAAAATACGGGGGAGCCAATTTAAAACCGAGTTGAGAAGGAATTTCTTCTCCCAGAGGGTTGAGAATCTGTGGAATTCTCTGCCCAAGGAAGCAATTGAGGCTAGCTCATTGAATGTATTCAGATCACAGATAGATAGATTTTTAACCAATAAGGGAATTAAGGGTTACGGGGAGCGGGCGGGTAAGTGGAGCTGAGTCCACGGCCAGATCAGCCATGAATGGCGGAGCAGGCTCGAGGGGCTAGATGGCCTACTCCTGTTCCTAATTCTTATGTTCTTATGTTCTTATGTTCTTATCCCACAGCTCCATCCATGTGGCATCTTAGGCACACACACTGCAACCAAGAGGTTGTGTCAAACAGTGCAACAACATATTTACATGCATTAATTACATGATGAGCACATCTGCCCATGGTGAGCAAAGTCCACAGTCAAACTTAGCCTGAGATTTCCCACCCCTCATTTTTGCAGCGGCAGGTCAGAGTGTAAAGGTAAGAGTTTAGTAAATGGTAGAACTTTAAGGGTTAATCCCTTTTAAACCATTTCAAGGTTGGTGTAAATTACTGGTGAGAATTTCTAGCAGCTTCTAAAGGCAAAATAAGATTACAAGTTTAAGTAAAACTGAAATAGTAAACAGATAGGATTCTTGTAGGTTTAAGCAGAGGCAAGCAAGCAAGCTAGCTTAATTAATTGGCCAGCTAGTAAAAACTGGTTCCCTAAACAGGGCAGTGGTGAGTCAGCTAGAAACAGTATAAAAAGAGAGAGCTTGGTCCAGACTTGCTCGGAGTGCAGCGGCAGGTCAGAGTGCAAAGGTAAGAGTTCGGGCAAGTGGGAGCGTTCGGGCAAGTGGGAGCGCGAGGTGTTGCTTTGTGTTGTTTTCCCCACCAGTGCTGACTCCCCGATCTGGGAGGAAAAGAAAACGAAGTGTGATGTCACAGCCAAGAGGGTAAGTGATTGGCTGATTGATTGGTGAGTAGTTTTTCTTTTTTCCTTATCTTGTCAGTAAGAAACCTTTGACATTGTTGCCACATTAGGTTATTTTAAGGGTTAAGTCATGGCAGGAGAGCCCAGACCCGTGTCATGCTCCTCCTGTGCCATGTGGGAAATCAGGGATGCTTCCAGTGTCCCTGACGACTATGTGTGCAGGAGGTGTATCCAGCTGCAGCTCCTGTTAGACCGCATGACGGCACTGGAGCTGCGGATGGATTCACTCTGGAGCATGCGCGATGCTGAGGATGTCGTGTATAGCACGTTCAGTGAGTTGGTCACACCGTAGGTAAAGGTTACAAAGGCAGATAGGGGATGGGTGACCATCAGGCAGAGCAGGAGTAGAAAGGTAGTGCAGGAGAGCCCTGCGGCCATCTCCCTCCAAAACAGATATACTGCTTTGGATATTGTTGGGGGAGATGGCTCACCAGGGGAAGGCAGCAGCAGCCAAGTTCATGGCACCATGGGTGGCTCTGCTGCACAGGAGGGCAGGAAAAAAAGTGGAAGAGCTATAGTGATCGGGGATTCTTTTGTAAGGGGATAGATAGATGTTTCTGCGGTCGCAACTGAGACTCCAGGATGGTATGTTGCCTCCATGGTGCAAGGATCAAGGATGTCTCAGATCAGCTGTAGGACATTTTGGAGGGGGAAGGTGAACAGCCAGTTGTCGTGGTGCATATAGATACCAACAATATAGGTAAAAAGCAGGATGAGGTCCTACAAGCTGAATTTAGGGAGCTAGGAGTTAGATTAAAAAGTAGGACCTCAAAGTTAGTAATCTCAGGATTGCTACCAGTGCCACGTGCTAGTCAGAGTCGGAATCGCAGGATAGCTCAGATGAATATGTGGCTTGAGCAGTGGTGCAGCAGGGAAGGATTCAAATTCCTGGGTCATTGGAACCGGTTCTGGGGGAGGTGGGACCAGTACAAACTGGATGGTCTGCACTTGGGCAGGACTGGAACCAATGTCCTAGGGGGAGTGTTTGCTAGTGCTGTTGGGGAGGGGTTAAACTAATATGGCAGGGGGATGGGAACCTATGCAGAGAGACAGAGGGAAATAAAATGGGGGCAGAAGCAAAAGATAAAAAGGAGAATAGTAAAAGTGGAAGGCAGAGAAACCCAAGGCAAAAGTCAAAAAGGGCCACATTACAGTAAAATTCTAAAAGGACAAAGTGTTAAAAAGTCAAGCCTGAAGGCCCGGTGCCTCAATGCAAGGAGTATTCGTAATAAGGTGGATGAATTAACTGCGCAGGCAGCTATTAACGATTATGATATGATTGGGATTACGGAGACATGGCTCCAGGGTGACCAAGGTTGTGAACTCAACATCCAGGGGTATTCAGCATTCAGGAAGGATAGTCAGAAAGGAAAAGGAGGTGAGATAGCATTGCAGGTTAGAGGAAATTAACGCAATAGTAAGAAAGGACATTAGCTTGGATGATGTAGAATCTGTATGGGTAGAGCTGTGGAATACCAAAGGGCAGAAAGCGCTAGTGGGAGTTGTTGTGTACAGACCACCAAACAGTAGTAGCGAGCATCAAACAAGAAATTAGGGATGCATGCAATAAAGGTACAGCAGTTTTCATGGGTGACTTTAATCTACATATAAATTGGGTTAACCAAGTTGGTAGCAATGCGGTGGAGTAGCATGTCCTGGAGTGTATTAGGAATGGCTTTCTAGACCAATATGTCGAGTAACCGACTAGAGAGCTGGCCATCCTAGACTGGGTGTTGTGTAATGAGAGAGGACTAATTAGCAATCTTGTTGTGCAAAGCCCCATGGGAAAGAGTGACCGTAATATGGTAGAATTCTTTATTAAGATGGAGCGTGATACAGTTAATTCAGAGATTAGGTTCCTGAACTTAAGGAAAGGTAGCTTCGATGGTATGAGACGTGAATTGACCAGAATAGACTGGCGAGTGATACTTAAAGGATTGACAGTGGATAGGCAATGCCAGACATTTATAGATTACCTGGATAAACTTCAACAATTGTACATCTCTGTCTGGAGTAAAAATAAAAAGGGGCAGGTAGCTCAACCGCAGCTAACAAGGGAAATTAGGGATAGTGTTAAATCCAAGGAAGAGGCATATAAATTGGCGAGGAAAAGCAGCAAACCTGAGGACTGGGAGAAATTTAGCATTCAGCAGAGGAGGACAAAGGGTCTAATTAGGAGGGGGAAAATAAAGTATCAGAGGAAGCTTGCAAAGAACATTAAAACTGACTGAAAAGCTTCTATAGATATGTGAAGAGAAAAAGATTAGTAAAGACCAACGTCTTTGCAGACAGAATCAGGTGAATTTATAATGGGGAACAAAGAAATGGCAGACCAATTGAACAAATACTTTGGATCTGTCTTCACTAAGGAAGACACAAATAACCTTCCGGAAGTGCTAGGGGACCGAGGGTCTAGCAAGAAGGAGGAACTGTAGGAAATCCTTATTAGGCAGGAAATTGTGTTAGGGAAATTGATGGGATTGAAGGCCGATAAATCCTCAGGGCCTGATAGGCTGCATCCCAGAGTACTTAAGGAAGTGGCCCTAGAAATAGTGGACGCATTGGTGATCGTTTTCCAATATTGTATTGACCCTGAATCAGTTCCTATAGACTGAAGGGTAGCTAATAATGTAAATCCACTTTTTAAAAAAGGAGGGAGAGAGAAAATGGGGACTTATAGACCGGTTAGCCTGACCGGTGCTGGGGAAAATGTTGGAATCAATTATTAAAGATGAAATAACAGCGCATTTGGAAAGCAGTGACCGGATCGGTCTAAGTCAGCATGGATTTATGAAAGGGAAATCATGCTTGACAAATCTTCTAGAATTTTTTGAGGATGTAACTAGTAGAGTGGACAAGGGTGAATCAGTGGATGTGGTGTTTTTGGACTTTCAAAAGGTCCCATACAAGAGATTGGTTTGCAAAATTAAATCACATGGTATTGGGGGTTATCTATTGATGTGGCTAGAGAACTGGTTGGCAGACAGAAAGCAGAGAGTCAGAATAAATGGGTCCTTTTCAGAATGGCAGGCAGTGACCAATGGGGTGCCGCAGGGTTCAGTGCTGGGACCTCAGTTATTTACAATATACACCAATGATTTAGATGAAGGAATTGAATGTAATATCTCCAAGTTTGCAGATGTCACTAAGCTAGGTGGCAGTGTGAGCTGCGAGGGGGACGCGAAGAGGCTGCAGGGTGACTTGGACAGGTTAGGTGAATGGGCAAATGCATGGCAGATGCAGTATAATGTGGATAAATGTGAGGTTATCCACTTTGGTGGCAAAAACAGGAAGAGAAAATATTATCTGAATGGCGGCAGATTAGGAAAAGGGGAGGTGCAACGAGACCTGGGTGTCGTGGTGCATCAGTCATTGAAGTTTGGCATGCAGGTACAGCAGGCGGTGAAGAAGGCAAATGGCATGTTGGCCTTCATAGCGAGAGGATTTGAGTATAGGAGTAGGGAGGTCTTACTGCAGTTGTACAGAGCCTTGGTGAGGCCACTCCTGGAATATTGTGTTCAGTTTTGGTCCCCTAATCTGAGGAAGGATGTTCTTGCTATTGAGGGAGCACAGTGAAAGTTCACCAGATTGAATCCCAGGATGGCAGGACTGACATATGAGGAGAGACTGGATCAACTGGGCTTGTATCCGCTGGAGTTTAGAAGAATGAGAGGGGATCTCATAGAAACATATAAAATTCTGACGGGATTGGACAGGTTCGAGGCAGGAAGAATGTTCCCGTTGCTGGGGAGTTCCATAACCAGGGGTTACAGTCTAAGAATAAGGGGTAAGCAATTTAGGACCGAGATGATGAGAAACTTCTTCACTCAGAGTGGTTAACCTGTAGAATTCTCTACCGCAGAAAGTTGTTGAGGCCAGTTCGTTAGATATACTCAAAAGGGAGTTAGATATGGCCCTTATGGCCAAAGGGATCAAGGGGTATGGAGAGAAAGCAGGAAAGAAGTACTGAGGTTGAATGATCAGCCATGATCTTATTGAATGGCGGTGCAGGCTCGAAGGGCCAAATGGCCTACTCCTGCACCTAATTTCTATATTTCTATGTTTCTATGTTAACCCCCTTCTACTCCTATTGCTCCTTCTCAATACTGCTTGAGGGCTGCTGTGTGTGTGAGGCAGACAGGCCCAGCAAGACGCCCTGGAGCAACTCTGGGCCTGGAAGGCCCGGCTGCAGTCTCCACTGCCTCAGCATCGGCGGCAGCAGTCTGGGATGTCTCGGATGTAGACCACAGTAGCTGCAAAGGTGGTGTGACAGCGGTGGGAGCTGGAATGCTGGAATCTTGAGGAAGGACAGCACTTTCCATTTCCAGGAGCCCAGTGCCACTCACATGGGGTGGAGCTTCAGCATCCGGAGCACGATGTGTGAGCACAACTTTCTGGCCTGCTTCGGCACCGTCACTTCCCCGTTGGACTGTGGAGAACACAGAGAGGATGGCAGCAGTCAGTGATTGCATGGCATCACACTGAGACTGACTCAGAGCAGACTGAGCCTGAAACGCAGCAGTCTGCGAGTTCATGCCAGCAATCACTGACAGCATCACATCATAAAGTCCTTGAGTGGCTTGGGCCTGTGACGCGATTGCTGCTGCCACGTCAACCTTGGAAGTCTCGGGAGTCATTGAGCAGCTGGAGGTGGGAGGAGAGAGGGGGACATCTCAGTAATCTGGTGACAGAATTGCATTATCATACATGGCATACAGCAGTCACTCATATTGGGAACTGATGTCAGCAGCCAGTGAATGTTCATCATTTGCATCATGGTATCTGTACCCATTCTTCATATGAAATATCAAACTCATCTCTTTACACTCCCACAGGTCCATCAAGAGGCCCCCCCCCTTCCCCCCCCTCCGCTGTCCAGGAGGAAGATGACTCCTCAGAGAAGCCTCCAGCCTCTGAGGGCGCACCATCACCAGACATAAGTGCACCCAGCACCAGCGCAGATACGCACACCTCAGTGGGTCCTGCGCGAGACAGAGTAACGTTGTCACCTGGTCTGTCACAACTCACAAGTGAGGAAGAGCAGATGGTGGACAGGGACAGTCCGGAGACTCCTCGCCGGAGGGTGCAGGACACTCCCAGCTCTGCTCACTACATGCAGACGCTGAGCCTTGGGGGGCCATCCAGAAATAGGGCGATCCTGGAGGGGCAGCAAGAAGTGCAAGAGGCTTTGACAGGTTTTGTGATTTGATATCTACACATGTCTAGAGAGAGGAGGCATCCATCTCCAACATGAGCACCACCATGGCGACTATAGGATCTTCCATGGAAAGGATGGCCACCTCATGGTGAAGCTAATGTGGCACTCACATCAGCACATGCTATCAATGGAGAATAGATGACAGACGCTCATAGATCTCCTCTCTAGGAGGGATGTCAATGTAAAATTGGGCCATCATGGCCCCATTGCTGTGCAGCAAGGTGCTCTCCAGTTCTTTGCTAGCAGGGAAGTGTGGGTGGCCCATGAGAGGGGCCATGGAAGTGGGGGCTCCTCTCAAAGTGCTCACACTTCTCCCCCGTCGTCTCCCCCTCAGTCAAAGCCCCAGATGCTGCCTCGGATCGCGATGGTCGAGTCTACCCCTGCACAGTCGCAGGAAGATCAGACTTTGGCGGGGCCATCACAGGCTCCAAAACCCAGAGGACATCCGCCAAAAGGGTCTGTGCAGTCGTAGCAGAGAAATGAGCAGGCTGTCACTACCTCTGCTCAACCCACATGGGTAGCACCTCATAGAAGCATGAGTAAGAGAAAGATGAAACACAAGTAGATGCACAAGGGTAGCCACTTGGGTGTTTTATTAAATGTTTATGTAAATTTTCCATTGCTGTGATGTCACAGATAAAAAATCTTTATTTTCACCACTTTACGGTCATGGAAAAATTTGTGTGGACCTTTAGAAGTGATTAGTGAGTTGGAGTGAATGGGGAGACATAATGTTATCTCCAGCAATGGTGACCAGTGTAAAAGGAATGGCCTGGTCATTGTAGGGATGCTTTATGGTGCTATTGTGGGGTGTTGGAGCCTGGCACAGCATGTGGCAGCCATATGGGTGTACTGCATTAAGTTAAGTAAATCTGGCCATGATGAGCCCTTCCCTGGCCTCCAGGGCAGCAATGTGCTCGGGTGGTGGGATCTGGACCGCAGGTTCCTCCTGCTCCTTCCCCTTCTCCTCGTTTTCCAGCTGATGCTCCTCCTACCCCTCCAAAGAGGCTGTGCGCTCAGTGAGTCACTCCTCACGCACCGCTAATCCTCACTGCTGCGCTATGTTGTGCAGGGTGCAGCAGACCACAACGATGTTGGAGACCCTGGCTGATGCATACTGAAGGGCTCCTCCAGATCTGTCAAAGCACCTGAGGTGCATTTTCTGCTGTATGACACAGCTGGTGGACATGGGCTTTTTATTATATCTCTCCTCGGCCTCAGTACCTGGCCTCAAGGGTGTCATGAGCCACGTCTTCAGTGGATAGCCCTTGTCTCCAAGCAGTCAGCTGGAGAGTCTGTTTGGAGAAGCAAAGAGCTGAGGGAGGGTGGACAGGCACAGGATGAAAGAGTCGTGGCAGTCGCAAGGGAATTTTACACAGACATGCAGGATGATCTTCCTATGGTTGCACACCAGCAGCACGTTGAGGGAGTGGAAGCCCTTGCAGTTGACAAAAACTCCTGGGTGATGTGGGGGCCCTGATGGCCATATGTGTGCAGTCAATGACACCCTGCACCCGTGGGAAGGCAGCCGGAGTGGAAATGCTCAGCACCCACTTAGTAACACTGGCTTCATCAGTGGCAAAGTTGATATAATTGGCCAACTTGTCAAAGAGGGCATTAGTGGCCTGTGTGATGCATCTATGGGTGGCTGACTGCGAGATCCCGCAAATGTCTGCTGCAGATCCCTGGAAGGAACCTGAGGTGAAGATGTTTAGGGCAATGGTGATTTTAACAGCCAATGAGAAATTATGTCCATCCGCTCCTCTGGGCTGCTGGTGTTGCTCCAGCAATGTGCAAATGTCTGCGATGACCTGCCTCCTTTGACACTGCTGCTCAGGCATGTTGTGGAAACTCATCCTCTGCCTGTAGACCCTGCGTTGGGGGTATCGCCGCCAGTGTACTGCAGCCCTGTGCTGATGCCCTCTGTCCTGTGCAGCGTCAGGTAGTTGAGGAGAACGTTGGTGGTGCTGTTGTTGGTGCTGCTGGTGTGCCAGTGTTGGGGCGCATCGTGACCATGGTGCGACAGTATAAATGGCACCCATACTGATGGAATAGATGGCAGGTCAAGTCAAGATGACAGTGGTGTGGTAGGTTCTACCAATGAGATGACTGTGCATGCTGACGTTGCTGGAAACACTTGCAACATGTAGAATGCTAAATCTGTGCTGACAATGCAGTTAGCAACAGCTTCTACCTGAGCAAAGTGTGAGGTGGGTGTTTTTTATTGTACGTTTCATGTTATGCATTAATCAGCTGGAGAAATGGCCATTCAACTTCCGCCTCAGGCTCACAGACGTGGATCCTGAGCTGCGTGATTCCTGTGCTCATCCAGGGAAATTTGAAAGGTAGGGTGAAAAAGGCGCTTAAGCATCTGACAAATACCTAATAATGATTTAAATGAGGTCCCCACCTCTGCTGTTCGGGTCACTGCCGCGCCGGCAAACGTGCCCGAGGGAGGCGGGCTGATGGTGCTGCACGATATTTCAGATTTCCCAGCCGACCCGCCTCCAATTGCACTGGTACAGACCCCAGAAAATTCCGGCCAATATTTTAACTGCAGCCTAACCAATATTTTCATTTATCCAGAGCAGAAATTCAACAGCTTTCAATCTAATCATGTTCATGGTGGATGTGGATTGGTTTCGGCTCCTGTTGCCAGCTGTTCATCCATTAATGGAAATAAGCAGAACACGGAGGTATAATAGAGTCCAGGGATTGAGGTTAAGAGCTCTTTGACTAGAGGTTAGAATCTTAAACTAGAATCCTGAGCTCTGTGACTGGAATATTTTTTTCTCCAGTAAAAGCAAGTGGCCTCAATCAAAGGGTTCTGCTGGGTTCAATTACGCTGCTTCGATTGCGCACTAAATATTACAGTTCGTGTTTTGGCCTTTTCAC
The DNA here is from genome assembly GCF_044704955.1 of Pristiophorus japonicus. Classification (NCBI taxonomy): domain Eukaryota; kingdom Metazoa; phylum Chordata; class Chondrichthyes; family Pristiophoridae; genus Pristiophorus; species Pristiophorus japonicus. The sequence continues at coordinate 213,109,107 of NC_091984.1, read as the reverse complement.
ACCCTTTTCATTTCCACCTTTCCCAATTGTAAAATATGACCCTTCACTGTGTACATTTTTTCTGTTCTAATGTGCTTAGAATATATGTATCCATCTCCCAACCTCCCAACGGTACTATTATTAGTACCCATTTACAGAACCTATCTTCCCTCTCAGTATTCCTGCATACCCCAGTCCCCATCTTCCATGATTTCATTTGCTTGGATTTTTTTATGCAGTCAGTCTCCCCTCGTCACCTGACCTCAGTATAAACACAAAAAATTACTCGGAAGTCTCATTTCCCATATCATTTGTGAATAGTATGAATAGCAGCTGACCTAGAACAGACCTTGTAGAACTCCGCTGGAGGGTGCTAATTTATCACCATCTTCTGATTCCTATTGCTAAGTCAGTTTTCAGTCCAGCAGCAAATTTGCCATTAATTCCATGAGCCTTAACCTTTAGACGCCTCGGGCAGACAAATTTCAAATGCCTTCTGAATATCCAATTATATCCATTGGCTGGAGATCCTTCATCCATTGCATTAGTTACCTCTTCAAAGAATTGCAGCAGATTACTAAAGCATGAGACATAGCTTCTAAATTTACCGTGACTGCTCTTTATGGTCTCATGCTCTAAGCATTTCCCCATCGCTCATTTAAGACTAACTGTTCATTTATTCCATATGTCTTGCCTCCTTTTTGATATCGTCATTAATCGAACCATCCTGAAGTCCCCAGGTACAGCCCCTGGAGCATAACCCATTTCCGTGAGGTCCATCCCACCCACTCCAGGTGCTCTGTAGATTTTACGGGTTATTGAACCAAATGTAACAAAAAACTAAATGGAATAAAAACAGAAAAATGCTGGAAATACCCAGCAGGTGAGGCAGCATCTGTGGAGAAAGAAAGAAAGACTTGCATTTATATCGTGCCTTTCATGACTACCAGGCATCCCAAAGCGCTTTACAACCAACGAGGTACTTTTTGGAGTGTAGTCACTGTTGTAATGTAAGAAACATGACAGCCAATTTGCACACAGCAAGCTCCCACAAACAGCAATGTGATAATGGCCAATAATCTGTTTTAGTGATGTTGATTGAGGAATAAATATTGGAGAGAGAAATAGAGTTAAGCTTTCAGGTCGATAACCTTTCATCAGAACTCCTTTGGGTAACAGAAAGAATGCGTGTCCCAAAGAAACAGATAAATACTTGCAAGTTCAATGCTTTGATCCTTTTGACATCTGTTGCAATTTTCTAAAAGTATTTTTGCACTTACATTTATTATACAATTCAGCCTAGAACTGACGAAAGGTCATCGACCTGAAACATTGCCTCGGTTTCTCTCTCCACAGAAGCTGCCTGACCTGAGTATTTCCAGCATTTTCTGTTTTTATTTCAGATTTCCAACATCTGCAGTATTTTACTTTTTTACTCAATCTGGAATTTATTTGTTAAACTTCATTGAATTAATTTAACACATCTGTCATTTTAAGGAAATATTTCCAATCTCTTAAAAAAATTATCCTTGACAGCAAGGCCACTGGCATCACATCCAGACTTGGAAATCCCTAACATCTGGGCCACAGGATCCCTGCCAGATAGATGAAACATTGGGTAACAGAAAGAATGTTGTGTCCGAAAGAAACAGATAAATTCTTGCAGATTTTGATGTTTTGTGATCCTTTCGACATCTGTTACTGTGCACAGCGCCCCGTTACCGCCCCAGAAGAGAAATTCAGCCTTGCCCCCTCTGGCCGTGATGACAGCTTCAGCTTCGGCTGGAGGAGTGCTATTTAATGGCCCCATCTTGAAAAACAATTTTTGTCGGCCATTACTCTTTGCAGCTTGCGAACATATAGGCAGAGTGGCTGGCGGATAGATTTCAGCGATTTTCACTTCAAGGACTGTTCTGCCTCCTGTCTATTCCCTTGCATCATTGAGGGCAGATTTGAAACCACAACATTTATATTGTTTCATGGAGGCTGTGTTGGCAGTCGCCCGCCTGCTCCGACGTCACCGTTGGAGGCTTCTTAGGCACAGACAAAGGCGGAGGCAAATGCAGAGAAAAAGGCAGAGAGAAGGACGTGGAGTGAGACCGGGAGTAGCACATGGAGCAAGGCATCAAAGTGTTGCCAGAGGGAGAAGGCCCAACAGGGATGGCAACAACCTACATCAATTTCACTGAGGAACAGTGTGTTCAAAGGCTGCACTTCAGCAAGGACATGGTCACAGAACCCTGCCATCAGCTGCAACCAGACCTCGAGCCTCAGACCAGGGTGACCACGGCTTTCTTAGTGGCAGTCAAGGTCACTATCGCACTCAATTCCTGCACCAATGGATCCTTCCAAGGAGCGACAGGAGTCATCTCCAACATCTCCCAGTTTACCGTCCATTGCTCCATCCACAAGGTCACAGATGCTCTGTACAGAAGGAGGACGGACTACATTTCCTTCCCCATGACCAGAGAGAAGCAACTGAAGCGTGCATGTGGCTTTGTCAGGATAGCGGGCTTCCCCATGGTGAAGGGCGCCATTGACTGCATCCACATCGCTTTGCGGGCACCGCACTACAAACCTGAGGTCTTCCGTAACCGCAAAGGCTTTCAGTCACTGAATGTACAGCTGGTGTGTGACCACCTATGCAGAATCCTCACCGTCAATGCCCGCTATCCTGGCAGCAGCCACAATGCTTTCATCCTGTGCCAGACCAATGTGCCAGCTCTCTTCCAGCCACTACATCAAGTTAGCGGCTGGCTTCTCGGAGACAAGGGCTATCCACTCTCCACTTGGCTCATGACTCCCGTCCACCACCCTACCACTCCTGCCCAGCACTCGTACAATGAGAGCCATACCACCATCGGGAACATCATTGAGCAGACGATCAGAATGCTGAAGCAACGGTTCCGCTATTTTAACCGCTCGGGAGGAGTCTTCCAGTACTCGCCTGAGCAGGTGTCCCTATTTGTCATCGTCTGCTGTATTCTGCACAACTTGGCCATCATGAGGACACAGCCATTACCACCAGGCATAGCCGCACCACCCGAGGAGGAGGACGAGGAGTAGGAAGAGGAGGAGGAAGAGGAGCTGGAGCAGCACACCAGCGATGGAGGAGGCAGCGAGTTAATCATAATTCTGCAAGAGCGGTCCTTGACCGCCTCATCAAAGTTTGCTTCCAATGAATTCCATCCTGTCATGTATCTCACACAACTGTATATAACTGTATTTTACCATGCTATACATGACTATAACTAGAGATGACCTGTAACCACAAGCATACCTTACCACCAGGGGTGCACTTGCAGGAGACACTGCATACTTGTCCACACAGGTATATAAAGACAGGTCTCAGGCAAGTGTGGCATTCGAAAGCTGTGTTGATTTACACTGCGGGTACGACAACTAACAAAACATCGGAACAAGGGGTTCAAAGCGTGAAACAAGCCGCTACCCCCACACAGACAAAGGCAGGATAGCAGGCCCTCAACAGCAGGCAGTGGCACCAGAAGCCATCAAGGGCCACATCAACCCAAAATGCGAGCAATCAACTACAAACTGAGAGAAGCTCAAGAGAGATCAGCCTGACGCAGCTCATCCTTCGTAAACAATGGAAGCGGTCTGTACTGGAGATGTGGGGGAAGGCACTCATCAAGGGGGTGTTGATTGCAGCATGCCGTTTGCAGAAACTGCAACTATACAGGGCATCTGACCCGCATGTGCAGAAAAACAGCAGCTCGGCTGGTATATGAATCGGAAGGGTTGGAAAGTGGACCAGAAGACGGTGGGGACAGTGCCCGGGACACCGAGGTACAGCGGGTCAACACGATCAATGGACACTGTTCTTACAACAAGACGCCTCCAATAATGATGAGGGTCCTACTCAACGGGATACCCGTCAACATGGAACTGGAGTCAATCTCTCATCAGCGCTCAACAATCTGAACAGCTGTGGCCGCATAAAAGCAACAGACCAAGACTCACAAGGGTCGACACCAAACTAAGAACCTGTACCAAAGAAATCGTCCCAGTCCTTGGCAGCGCCATGCTCTCAGTCACACACAAAGGGACAGTGAACCGACTTCCCCTGTGGATTGTCCCTGGAGATCTCCCAGCACTGTTGGGGAGAAACTGGCTGGCAAAACTAAATTGGAAATGGATGATGTTCACGCCATGTCGTCAGAGGAATGGACCTCCTGCTCAACAGTTTTAAGTCGTTTTGAACATCTCTTTCAGCCAGGTGTGGGCACCTTCAAAGGGGCTAAAGTTAAAATCTACATCACACAGGCTGCTAGACCCGTCCATCACAAGGCTAGAGCTGTGCCCTATGTGATGAGGGAAAAGATTGAACATGAACTGCACAGGCTTCTGCGGGAAGGCATTATCTCACCCGTGGAATTTAGCGACTAGGCAAGTCCCATTGTCCCCGTCATGAAGCCTGATGGATCCGTGCGAATCTGTGGGGATTACAAATCTACCGTAAACAGAGTCTCCCTACAGGACCAATACCCGCTGCCCAGAGCGGAGGACCTATTTGCCACATTGGCTGGAGGAAAACTTTTCTCGAAACTACATCGCACATCTGCATAAATGACACAAAAACTGACCGAGTCTAAGCTACTCACCACCATCAACACATATCGAGGCCTTTTCATGTACAATCGATGCCCATTCGGCATCAGGTCGGCAGTTGCTATATTCCAGCGCAACATGGAGAATCTGCTCAAGTTCTTCCCGGGGACGGTTGTATTTCAAGACGACATACTTATCACAGGCAGGGACACCGACTCTCATATCCTCAATTTGGAGGAAGTACTAAAGCAGTTGGATCGGGTAGGCCTAAGAGCAAAGAAATCCAAGTGTCTGTTTCTCGCGCCCGAGGTTGAATTTTTGGGCAGAAGGATTGCCGTTGATTGAATCCGCCCAACAGAATCCAAAACCGAAGCAATTCATCTGGCACCCAGGCCCTGGAATGTCTCGGAACTGCACGCCTTTCTCGGCTACTCAATTACTTTGGGAACTTTATGCAGAACTTAAGCATGCGGCTGGAGCCTCTCCACGTGCTACACAAAGGTGTGCGATTGGTTTTGGGGGGACGCCCAGGAACACGCCTTCAATAAGGCACGCAACCTTCTATGTTCCAACAGTGTTTTGGCTTTTTTTGACCCAGGTAAAAAGCTAGTTCTTACATGTGATGCGTCAGCGTACGGGGTCGGGTGCGTTTTACAGCATGTCAATGGTACGGGTAAATTACAACCCATAGCTTATGCCTCCAGGTCACTTTTGCGGGCGGAGCGCGGGTATGGTATGGTGGAGAAGGAGGCGCTCGCGTGCGTGTATGGTGTCAAAAAGATGCACCAATACCTTTTCGGGGCCAAGTTCGCATTAGAAACTGACCACAAGCCCCTCACGTCCCTGCTGTCCGAGAGCAAGGCAATAAACGCCAACGCCTCAGCGCGCATTCAACGGTGGGCACTCATGCTGGCGTCATACGACTACACCATAAGGCACAGACCAAGCACAGACAACTGTGCCGACGCGCTTAGCAGGCTACCTCTGGTGACCACGGAAGGGTCTGATGAACAGGACTGTGAGATAGTCATGGCAATCAATGCCTTTGAGTCCACAGGTTCGCCCATGACGGCTCGCCAAATCAGAGCCTGGACGACCAGCGACCCCACGTTATCCTCAGTAAAAAAATGTGTCTTAACTGGCAACTGGGCAGAGGCTCACGATGCCTGCCCCGAGGAGATCAAACCTTTCCATAGGCGCATGCATGAGCTGTCACTACAAGCAGACTGCCTGATGTGGGGCAGCCGAGTAGTTATGCCTCTGTGAGGCAGAGAGGCATTTGTCCAGGAGCTCCACCGCGAGCACCTGGGGATCGTTCTCATGAAGGCCATAGCCAGATCCCACGTCTGGTGGCCCAGCATTGACGCGGAATTGGAGCTCTGCGTCCGACGGTGCACCATTTGTGCCCAACTTAGTAATGCCCCAGGGAGGCTCCACTGAGCCCCTGGCCCTGGCCCACCAAACCGTGGTCGCGGGTGCACGTAGACTACACGGGCCCATTCATGGGCAAAATGTTCCTCGTAGTAGTAGATGCATTTTCAAAGTAGATCGAATGCACCATTTTAAACTCGAGCACCACCTCCACCACTGTGGAGAGCCTTGGAACTATGTTTGCAACGCATGGAATTCCTGACATATTGGTCAGTGATAACGGTCCATGCTTCACCAGTGCAGAATTCCAAGATTTTATAGTTGACTATGGTATAAATCACGTTAAGATGACACCGTTCAAGCCGGCCTCCAGCGGCCAGGCGGAGCGAGCATTGCAAATCATTAAACAAGGCGTGCTCAAAATCCAAGGTCCCACGTTGCAGGGCCACCTGTCGCGACTGCTGCTGGCATACAGATCTCGTCTGCATTCATTGACTGGGGTTCCTCCCGCGCAACTATTGATGAAACGGACATTAAAGACAAGGCTCTTATTAATCCTCCCAGACATGCATGAAATCATTGAGGCAAAGCGCCGTAATCTAACTGAGTACCATGACCGAAATTCGAGGGGGAGGTGGAATGAGATAGGGGACAAAGTGTTTGTGCTAAACTATGGCAGGGGTCCCAAATGGCTTGCAGGGACAGTAACAGGCAAGGAAGGAAACAGGCTACTGGTTGTACAAATGGACAATGGCCAAACTTGCCGGAGGCATGTAGACCAAGTCAAAAGTAGATTCACCAACAACACTGCAGAACCAGAGGCAGACTACAAGGTGGAACTCACACCACACCTGGTGGACACACAGAGGGAGCAACCTGAGGAAAGGGCAATCTCAACAGACAGCCCAGGTGAGATACCAACAATCATACTGAACGAAACAGACAGCCCAGGAGAGATACCAGCAATCACACCGAAAGAAAAACAGGCACCAAGGCAAACAAATGAACCACAACTAAGACGCTCCATGCGAGAGCATAGACCACCTGAGAGACTGAATCTCTAAAGACAATAAGACCTTGGGGGAGGGTGATGTCATGTATCTCACACTACTGTACATAACTGTATCTTACCATGCTATACATGACTGTAACTAGATATGACCTGTAACCACAAGCATACCTTACCACCAGGGGTGCACTTGCAGGAGACACTGCATACTTGTCCACACAGGTATATAAAGATAGGTCTCAGGCAAGTGTGGTATTCAAGAGCTGTGTAATAAAGGTGCAGATCCTGAGTGACCTTGACTTTAGCATGTGCCTCGTGTGAGTCTGTACTGCAGGAATAGGACTTTACACATCTCACTTTCCGGTTCCTCTGGACATCCCATCACCACATCAATTTTCCTTTCCATACCAAAATGCCAAAACTGAAATGAGAGACAAAGCAAAGATGAAACATTCCAATCAAAATTTATATAACACTAATAAATGCTTTCATAATGTATTTAATAATCATCTTTGTGCATTTCCTTACATCCTCTCTTCACTTTAACTAATCTAGTGCTCCTTCGCAGTGTGTCTCCTGTGGCTGCAGCATGGTTGGTGGAAGGCTGCTGTGTGTCAGGGCCAAAGACTGGCCTTGCAGGATGCCCTCGACCAGCTCTGGGTCTGGAAGACCCAACTGTAGGCTGCACCATCTCAGGCTGGCCAACGGCAGTCTGGGCTAGCTGGGTGACAGGCAGCAACAAGTAAAATGGCAGAGTGGCAGTGGTGGGATCAGGAATACTGTCATCCAGAGAGAGGACAGCAGATTCCTCAGCACCCACAACAATCTGCTGGAGCCTAGTTTGGTGGGCTGCTGCGATACTGATCGCTGGTGGACTATGGTGGGTCCAGCGGTGATGACAGCAGTTAGACCATGCGTGGCATTAAGCTGAGACTGCATGAGAGAAGTCTGAGCTTCCATGCTACCAACCATTGTCTATATTACAGCACTAAGATACTGAGTTGCTCTTGCCTGTGCTGTATTGGAAGCTGCCATGAGCCCATGACATGCGTCATGAGGCCTGGATCCGCATGGTCTCCCTGGGAGTATGCAATGATGGGCTCCATGGTGTGCGCAGAGCTCTGTGCAATGTGGGAGGTAGACTCCTCCATGCTCTTTACCACTGCCAACAGGCTCTCGGGCACACTTGCATGGCCATCACCCTTTGTGCAATTGCCTCCCCATCGATGTCCTCCACTGAGTCCTGTGGAGCAGAACTTGCATGCAAACCCGCCCTCCAGGGAGATGGCACACAAGGTTCTCTTTCCCCTTGACCATTCTGCAGCCCGCTTGGCTGCAGTGCATCACCAAGAGCAGACCCCTGTACTCATCTAACCTCTAACAAATGCGTAGTGCAGTACCTGAGCTGGTGCCTGCGGGTGAGAGAAGCAATGACGCAGTGCTTGGCTCCTTCTCCTCCTGCTCTTCTTCCTCATCCTCTCCCTCCAGACTCTCTTGGGGAGGCTCAGGTGCAGGCTCCACAGCTGCTGCCTGGTTATCTGGAGGCATAAATGGCACAAGACTCTCATTAAGGTGAGGGCAGTGGGGCAGGAATGGAGCAAGGAATGCAGAAAATATCAGGAGCTGGAAAGTGATAAAGCCTTCTGGTGTGGGGGGGAAGTGGTGTGAGAGAAGAAGAGGTGATTGGAAAGTGATAAAGCCTTCTAGTGTGTGTGGCATGGCGGGGGGGTGTAAGTGGTATGAGAAAAAAAGAGGGGATTGTCATGTTTGTAACCTTCACATAACTGTAACCTTTATGTAACAACACTGTACACTGTACACACCTGAGAAATGCACACCTTGACCACAGGGGGTGAACTTGTGGGAGACACTTCTCACCTGGTCATCCAGATATATAAATGGAGGTCCCACGCAGGGTCAGCACTTCTTGGTCCTGGGAATAAAGGTTCAGGTCATGTAGTGACCTTGTCTGCAGTATATGCCTCGTGTGATTCTATAGTAAGGTGTAAGGACACAACATTTGGCGACGAGAAATGGGAATTAACGACCCACGAGGATGGCCACCGGTAGCACAGAGGACCGGTACTGTGTTGGTGAAGACTGGGATGATTTCGTTGAGAGGCTCCAGCAGAGCTTTGTCACGAAGGACTGGCTGGGAGAGGAAGCGGCTGACAAGTGGAGGGCGCATCTACTGACCAGCTGTGGATACAAGATGTATGCGCTGATGAAAGACCTGCTCGCACCCGAGAAGCTGGTGGACAAGTCCTTTGAAGAGCTCAGCACACTGATCGGTGAGCACCTCAAACCGGGGAGCAGTATACACATGGCCCCACACCGGATCTATATACACCGGCGTCGGGAGGGACAAAGCATATCGGACTTTGTTGCGGACCTTCGGCATTTGGCCAGCCTCTGTAAGTTCACAGATGCCTGCAGGGGGGAGATATTAAGGGACTTCTTTATTGAGTGCATTGGTCTTGCCGGGATTTTCAGGAAGCTTATTGAGACCAAGGACTTGACTTTGGAAAGGGCAGCGCTGATAGCTCAGACCTTCATGGCAGGGGAAGAGGAGAGTAAGATAATTTATGTGCGCAACCCTGGTTCAAATGTGGTGATGGACCAGGGAGTTAACATTGTTAACACGACTCAGAACCCCGCAGGCAGGCAAGGGCAATTCGACACCGCCCAGGCAGCAACAGACTCTAGGGTGGGCCAGCAACAGAGACAATGGCAGGGGGATCGGCAATTCATGCCATTACAAGGGACAATGCGTCTCGGGATGGGACCATTGACACTCACCAACAGAGTGCTCAGGAGTAATCAAAGAGACAATCAGAGAGAAATGCCTGGTAACAGTTCCAACAATCTCAGCTCATGCTGGAGATGCGGTGGCAGACATGCTGCGAGAACCTGTAGGTTTCAACAATTTATCTGTAGAAACTGTAACTTCAGTAGACATTTGGCCAGAATGTGCAGAAAGCCCGTAGCGAGGCTAGTTTACGAGGCAGAGGAACCAGGCGAGGGGTCTGCAAGGCAGGTTGATGCTAGGGGCAAAGCTATGGATGCTGGAGTCCAGCGGGTTCATGTGGCAGACGTCCACAGCTCGTATACCAAAACGCCACCTATGATGATGAAAGTCCTATTAAATGGCATTCCGGTACGCATGGAGCTGGACACAGGAGCCAGCCAGTCACTTATGAGTGCCCAACAATTTGAAAAACTAAGCTTTGAGTGGCCAAACAGGCCCAAACTGGAACGCATTGACACGCAGTTATGGACGTACACCAGAGAGATCATCCCAGTGCTGGGCAGAGCAAACTTGGTGGTCACACACAATGGATCGGAGAACCGGCTGCCACTCTGGATTGTCCCAGGGAATGGTCCCGCGCTCTTGGGGAGGAGCTGGTTAGCCGAGATGAACTGGAAATGGGGGGATGTGCACGCCATTTCATCTGTGGAGCGAAGTTCATGCTCACAGGTCCGACAGAAATTCGAGTCACTTTTTCAACCAGGTGTCGGGACTTTTCAGGGCACCAAAGTAGTGATACGCATCACCCCGGACGCCAGACCAGTGCACCACAAAGCCAGAGCCGTGCCTTATGTGATGCGTGAGAGAATTGAGAGTGAGTTGGACAGGCTGCTAAGAGAGGGCATAATTTCGCCTGTTGAATTCAGTGACTGGGCAAGCCCCATCGTTCCTGTCCTTAAAGCGGATGGCTCGGTCAGGATTTGTGGCGACTACAAGGCCACCATCAACCGGGTGTCACTACAGGACCAATACCCGCTTCCGAGAGTGGAGAATCTTTTTGCCACGCTGGCAGGTGGCAAGCTGTTCACCAAGTTGGACATCATTTCAGCCTACATACTCAGGAACTGGCTGAAGAATCCAAACTTCTGACCACCATCACCACGCACAAGGGGCTATTTGTTTACAACAGGTGTCCGTTTGGCATTCGTTCAGTGGCCACTATCTGCCAGAGGAACATGGAAAGCCTGCTTAAATCCATTCCTGGAACAATCGTATTCCAAGATGACATCCTAATCACGGGTTGAGACACCGAGGAACACCTCCACAACCAGGAGGAGGTGCTACGCCGACTGGACCGGGTAGGCTTGCGACTAAAGAAGTCCAAGTGTGTGTTTTTGGCCCCAGAGGTCAAGTTTTTGGGCAGGAGGGCTGCTGCAGACGGGGTCCGGCCTACCGAATCCAAAACGGAGGTGATCCATCTTGCGCCCAGGCCCGGCAACACATCGGAGTTGCGGTCATTCCTGGGACTCTTGAACTACTTCGGGAACTTTCTGCCGAACTTAAGCACATTGTTGGAGTCGCTACATGTGCTCCTGCGTAAGGGTTGCGAATGGTTTTGGGGGGACGGTCAAGAACAGACTTTCAATAGGGCGCGGAACCTACTTTGTTCTAACAAGCTGTTGACCTTGTACAAACCCTGTAAGAAACTGGTTTAACGTGTGATGCATCATCCTATAGGGTTGGGTGTGTGTTCCAGCAGAGTAATGATGAGGGCCAACTCCAACTTATGGCTTATGCCTCCAGGTCGCTTTCCCAGGCAGAATGGGGTTATGGGATGATTGAAAAGGAAGCACTCGCATGTGTCTATGGGGTGAAAAAGATGCACCAGTACCTTTTCGGCAGAAGGTTCGAGTTAGAAATGGACCACAAGCCGTTAACATCCCTGTTGTCCGACAGCAAGGCTGTCAATGCCAGTGCGTCAGCTCGCATACAGTGATGGGCCCTCATGCTGGCTGCGTATGACTACACCATACGGCACCGGCCAGGCACCGAAAATTGCGCTGACGCGCTCAGCAGGCTCCCACTGGCGACCACTGAGGGGGCGTCGGAGAAAAGCGCGGAGATGGTCATGGCCATTGAGGCTTTCGACACCGTAGGCTCCCCCATCACAGCCTGCCAGATCAAAATCTGGACCAACAGAGATCCCCTCCTATCCCTGATAAAGAAATGTGTCCTGATTGGGTATTCGGCACCCGCACACGGAGCGTGCCCCGAGGAGGTCAGACCGTTTCACAGACGGGTGGACGAGCTCTCCATCCAAGCCGACTGCCTGCTATGGGGCAGCCGGGTAGTCATGCCCCAGAAAGGAAGGGAAGCATTCATCAGGGAACTCCACAGCGAGCACCCAGGCATCGTGCTAATGAAGGCCATTGCCCGGTCACATGTATGGTGGCTGGGAATTGACTCAGACCTGGAACACTGTGTTCACAGGTGCACGACGTGTGCCCAGCTGGGCAATGCCCCCAGAGAGGCCCCACTCAGCCCGTGGCCCTGGCCCACCAGGCCATGGTCACGTATTCACATAGACTACGCAGGCCCGTTCATGGGAAAAATGTTCCTGGTTGTTGTCAATGCATACTTGAAATGGATCGAGTGCATCAAATTGAATTCGTGCACGACATCCACCACTGTGGAGAATCTGCGTGCGGCCTTTGCGACCCACGGCTTGCCGGACATCCTGGTTAGCGATAATGGCCCGTGTTTCACTAGCTATGAATTCCAGGAGTTTATTTTGGGTAATGTTATCAAACACGTCAGGACAGCTCCGTTCAAGCCGGCTTCCAATGGCCAGGCAGAACGTACGGTTCAAATCATAAAACAGGGCATGCTCCGGATTCAAGGACCCTCCCTTCAGTACCGCCTATCGCGCCTCCTGCTGGCCTATAGGTCCCACCCGCATTCGCTCACAGGAGTCCCGCCGGCGGAACTACTCATGAAACGCACGCTTAAAACGCGGCTGTCCCTCATTCATCCAGCCCTGTCAGACATTGTTGAGGGCAAACGCCAGTCCCAAATCGAGTGCCATGATCGCAACTCAGTGGGGAGATGCATAAAATTCGATGACCCTGTATTAGTTCTCAATCATGCTTTGGGACCCAAGTGGCTTGAGGGCACTGTAATTGGCAAAGAGGGGAATAGAGTCATAGTGGTCAGACTTAACAATGGACCGATATGCCGCAAACATCTGGACCAAGTAAAGAAAAGGTTCAGCATGGACACTGAGGAACCTGAGGAAGATCATGAGATGTTACCCATACCACTGCCAGTGAACGAGCAACAAGGACATTCACCAGCATGCACAGTCCCTGCGGCCAGCCCAGACAGGCCGGAATCACCTTAGGCGACAGAAATGCCTGCCAAGGCTCAACCACCATAGCCCCAACTGCAGCGCTCCATGAGAGAGCGTCGACCGCCTGAAAGACTCAATCTTTGACCCAAAGACGTTGGGGGGAGGTGATGTCATGTTTGTAACCTTCACATAACTGTAACCTTTATGTAACAACACTGTACACTGTACGCACCTGAGAAATGCACAACTTGACCACAGGGGGCGAACTTGTGGGAGACACTCCTCACCTGGTCATCCAGGTATATAAAGGGAGGTCCCACACAGGGTGAGCACTTCTTGGTCCTGGGAATAAAGGTTCAAGTCATGTAGTGACCTTGTCTGCAGTACATGCCTCGTGTGATTCTATAGTAAGGTGTAAGGACACTACAGGGATTATTTTTTATCCCTAATATTTTTCTTCTCTCTCATGCAGGCAGTGATTTTGATTGGGGTACAGCTCCTTTGTTCCAGTGGAGTCAACGTCTGCACCGATACAGGGAACAGCGACTCCTTCTTTGTCTCCAGTGCCCCCACCAATGTCTCCAGAGCCCTCTCCCTTGAAGGGGGATTAGCAGCAGCCATTTCACAATGTTCCTGAGGTCCACAGATCACGGACTCGTGTGTTGCAATGCAGAAAATGACAGAAGCAGGTTCAAATGACCTCATCTGTAAGAGCCAGATGGAGCCAGAGTCAAGGATTGAAGGTTGATTGTGAATGGAACTCAGCTGAAATTGGGTAACTGTGAATTTTTTTGTGTGTTTTGTTGAATTTAATTAGTGGTAAAAACTCATATAAATTAAAATACAAGCCAATGGCCAATCAGAGATCTGCTGAGTGTGATGGAGTATGGCCACATACGCACACAGTAAGAGCAGATTGGTTTCAATGCTCACATCGGGACTGAGTGGGTCGGCCCGATGATACATGATGACTTCTCACTTGCTGAGTGACATCAGTGTGGAATCTGGAAAGATTGTTGGTGTAAAGCTGTGTCTGCTTGTTGCCCCTGGTTACCTGCTCTCTGGCGATCGCAGTGTTCACCCTCAGTTTGAAACTTTCCATCCTGATAAGATGTACTTTAAAAAAGCTTCGTAGTTAATGCATCCGTTCGAGTCCTCACGGCCCGCCATTAGCTGCTCCACCTCGTTCTCTGACATCTTCTCACCCAGAGTAGCAAGCACGTGACGAAGCTCCGTCCCCATGACAGTGCCATTTCCTTCCTTGTCAAAGACTCTCAAACCTTCTACAAAGTCTTCAAAAGTGCCCTGGTCCTTGATCCCGGAAATGTGCTGCAGCATAGGGAGGAAGGTCTCAAAGTCCAACATCTTCTGGTTCCCTCTTCCGGTTTGGGTTTTCCCAGCAGTTTCATGACATCGGCGTTGGTGGGGTTCTGTCCCAGGGCGCAGATGACATCCCCGCATTGTGCAAAGGTGATCTTCATTTCACAGGAGGGAGTCCTGTCGAAAAGGGCAAAATCCTCCTTGAACTCTGTATCCATATATCGAACCCAAGACTTGCTCCCTACTAATTAAAGTGGCGTGGTCACTGTCAGGGTGTGAATAGTGCCCCTGCATTGCCCAGCTGAGGCAATTAGTGCCTCATTTACCAACCCCTTCACTCCTGGGTCAAAAACGCCGAATTTCTCACAATTTGGCAAGGCATCTCGCCGGGCGCTAACTTTTCCAAAAGTGAAAAGTTAGAAAACATAGAAAATAGGTGCAGGAGTAGGCCATTCGGCCCTTTGAGCCTGCACCGCCCTAAACGGGACGTTACCTAATTTCAACCCCACATTCTGTAATACAAAACATTTTTCCATCACACTTTACTCAAACTAAGACAACAATAAATCAGAAATGAAGAGGTAAGAAACGATCAAATCAAAAGTGATGAAAATGACTTGAAAATTGCTACTGAGAAACTGCAGATGTCCAACCCACAAATATCTGGGAATTTACAGTGGAAATTGTTAAAAAAGCAACTTTAGTGATCCATATTCATACTGAGGAATTTTTCTTCGGTGATTGCCATCACTATTCGGTACCTGCCTCAGAGACAGGTGTTAACTTCTTGTCTGTGTAGACTCCTGACCTCAGCCTCAGCAACAAATGATAAATAGACCTTCAGTAAAAATGCTTCATCTGGCTTTTGTCCATAGATAGCATGTCTTGCTCCTCTTTGCTATCCTGTACAGTTCCTTTTACCTCTCCTTCCTTTTCATATTCGACGTAACTCCCAAGTGAATGTTCTGTTCATGTCAGTGACTATAATGCCCGATTGGTTTATGACCCAGCCAATTGCTGTCCCCAGCAAATGCTGATTTTATGTGGAGCAGTTAACATAGCCTGCGTGTAAAACACTTCCGATCCAGTTATGTGGCATTTAATGGATATTAAATCATTTCTGAAATGAATTGATTTATGAAACAAATGGAGCCTAAAATTCCGATGTCTTGGCTCCGTACAAAGTTTTTACGGACCCGGGAAGGCATTGGAAAAGCTGATTTTCAGCGCGCAATGTGTATGCGCTGAAAACCGGCTTTTCCGGTCTGTCAAGTTTCTGGCTTGACAGATCTCGTGCATATCGGGAGCGAGGACACTTGCAGGGTAAGATTTGCGATATTTACGCATATCTTGCCCAGCAAATGTCCTCAAAAATCTTGCACATGAAAAAGCAGGCGCATAGCCTACTTTTACAGGCGCAAGTGTTTTAAAACATAAACATTAAAATTAAATAAACACCTATGAAGACATATTTTATTGTTAAAAACCCTCCCCATTACAGTAAGTTTATTTAAAGGCATAATTAAAACAACTTTAGAAAAAGTCGGGAAAATATTTTTTTTTATAAGAACTTTAATTTAAATGAATCTTAAATATGTAGTGTATTTTTCCATTTTTTATTAGTGTTTTGTGTGTTAGGGGGGTTTCTCATTCATAATAATGGGAACTCCAACTTACGGAGTTCCCATTATTATGAATGAGAAAATACTGTACCTTGATTGGCTGCCCAGAGCCATGTGACTCCAGCTTCAGCATATGAACGTCCCAACGTGCACGCGCTCTGATGCGCAGTGAGTGGAGGCCTCAGGATCGGAAGTTCAAGCAAGCGCAGCACCTTCAGGTAAGTGCACATTTTTTTTTCAGAAATTTGCCCATGGGAAGACCTCGATCGGAATTTCTGGGCCATTATCTTTAGGCTGCATTCAATGGCAATGTAAGTAACATTAGCCCTGGACTGTGTGAATCAATTCCTCCAATTCATGGAGGATTAAGTCTCAGGATGTATTCTGCTTTCCCGATCAATATTTAATTTCTTCCCACATTATATCTTCTTTTATGCATGAATGAATGAATGAATGAAAGCAGTTTTATGAGGAATTAAATCTACAAGCTATTATTATGAGATGTGTAAGGAAAGAAGTGACTGGAGTAATGCTTTGAGGGCCATTTGTGCATTAGTCCTTACAATGACGCTTTAATTTGACTGTGCTACACTTCTTGCTGGTGATTTTTATGAAAGAAATGGAGTCCCTGGTAGTACAGCATCTGCAACACATAATAAACAAAATGGGATTGAATCACACTCATTATATACAGCTAAATAAAACTAAGAACTGCAAATAACAGGCAGTTTAAACAACAAGACAGGGCCTTAGCAGAACGTGAACAATCTCAGCCGGAGTAACTATAGCACTCTCCTCTCTTTCTTGGTGCCCAGTTGGAGCAGTTGGGAGATTGCGATTGATTTGAGTGAAATGGTTGCACATATACAGTTAATATTATTTTTAAGAACAGGCAATGACCATTAGCCCCACAAACCTACCCTTTTTGATAGGCCAACCCCATCCGCCCACCTTCTTACCATATCCTTCAATCCCCTTCTTTCTGCAGAATGCACTTATTGCCTTTCGATTCTATACAGTCTGCTTCAATTTCCATCCCTGGTAACATATTTCACAGCCATATTACGAATTGGGTGAAAAGGTTTTCTCTGACATTCCTTCCTACTCCGAACTCAGTTTTTAAACATGTGCCCACTGGTATTCAAACCCTTCACTATAATTAATCTGAAGCAATTTGTCATGTCCCTTCATAATCTTGGAAACTTCAAGTAAGGTCAACTTCCATCCACAAAGCAGATCTTCGGAGTGTTTCCCAGCTTCCAGTGTCTCACCCCTTGGGGGGGTTAATGTACCAAGAGCCTTGTAGTGTCCTAGAGTGTTGGTACATTTGGAGGTTCAAGTACTGAAGCTACTTAATTAGCATATCAGTGACATTGTTCGCAGCACCTTCACCTCTGAGTCAGAAGGTTGTGAGTTCAAGTCCCACTCCAGGGACTTGAGTACATAAATCTAGGCTGATGCTCCAGTGCAGTGCTGAGGGAGCGCTGCACTTTCAGAGGTGCAGTCTTTCGGATGAGACGTTAAACCGCGGCCCAGTCTGCCCCTCTGAGGTGGACGTAAAAGATCCCATGGCACTAATTCGAAGAAGAGCAGGGGAGTTATCCCCGATGTCCTGGAAAACATTTATCCCTCAATCAACATCACAAAAAGCACATTATCTGGTCATTATCACATTGCTGTTTGTGGGAGCTTGCTGTGCACAAATTGACTGCCGTTTCCTACATTACAACAGTGACTACTCTCCAAAAGTACATAATTGGATATAAAAAAAACTGTGGGGCATCCGGTGATCATGAAAGGTGCTATATAAATGTAAGATTTTCTTTTTTGTTATCAGATTCTCAAATTCAAGCTCTGCTGAAAAAGGCTCTCTGTCAGAATATAGAGGGGGAGGGAGAAAGTTGTTTTGACTGGTCCTGCCCAATTGTTATGCAGTTAGCATGAACCCTGTGAGTGGCTCCGAGACAGAATCTGTATAAAACTAGCCACCCACAGGTTCATCTTTCTCGTGTCTCCAACAGATCTGAAACTTCTCTTACTGAATACACTTGGACACAATAGAAGCTGCAATGAGCAATAGGTGGATAGTGAGGCTGCATCAGCCTAGATCTTTGTTACAAATTTGGGTCTGACATAAATATCTTCCCAGGTTCAGCAGCATCAGTTGCTCCCGCTCATCATAGAAAGTCCCTCGAAGCGAGGATGACTTGCTTCCACGCCAAAAAGGGATGAGTTCACAGGTGTTTCAATGAAGGACCTAATATTCCAGATCCAGAACTACATCTTGAAGGGTGGAAGATGCCTGCGCGTGGACTTTTTTTACGTTCCCGTACGCTATGTAGCCATTTTATTTACATGGGAAATGCCTCACGCTGACCTATACCAGACACTCATTCGGGTTAAAATCGGGGCTGAAGTGTGAGGTGTTTAATTTCTTGGGATAACAGCTTGCATTTAACATTTTAACCAGCTTTTGTCTAGGTGCCCGGCTAATAACTTTAGCTTTAAACTTGGCTTTTTAAAAAAAAAAGCAACATTAAACGTACTTCTTATTTTCAAATCCTTTCTGTGTAAGAAAAGCTCATGACATCTGGAAACATTGCAATCGGCATGTGGACACTGCCCAGCAGTTGGCCAACAGCTTTTAAATGAACCTCAGCAGGTAAAATCCGCTGAGCCTTCGACTCAAAAACTCCCACGTAGCATTGCATCCACTCCCACTGGCTTTCTGCCGGGAATTAAAATCGTCCCTCATGGCACGTGTGAGTTTCCATGTTGCACTTGGAGGAACGAAGACCTTAGTTACCAGTGTGCCGACCTCATGTGAATTAATGAAGCTCTTGTATTTATTTTTCTCCTTGCCCTCCAATTTCGCTCCCTCCCTCTCCTGAAGGTGCTGAATCCTTCCTGGACTGTGGTCCCACGGGTGGCCAAGTGGCCATTCTGCATCATGTGAATCTCGACTATTCGACAATGGACGCATCACAGCCGAGCCCACTCTTTTCCTCATCCAATGACCTGACATACACTTTTCAGCAGGAATCAAAGATCAGGAAAGAGAACTCAAACTGATTTCCCCCTCTCTAGCCAAGGGGTGATGGAGCCTATTGCAGCACCCATACATTAATCCTTTATTCCATAAATTCTGCAAATCTAATTAAAGGCAGATTTTAATAACTCACCCTAACACTTCTCCAGATTTAAAGATAGGTTCTGTGAGATAGCAAAGCCTATGAATGGATTCTGATTAATTTTCATGTAATCCAATTTATTTTGGTACCTGTAGTGCCTCATATAATGTGCATAAAATGTGCAACAATTCTATTATATGACAGCATGGGCCATAACAGACATGTCTGAACGGGGCATTGTTCCAAAGGTTGTGCAAAAACAATTAGATTTTAGATTTAACTGAGGGATGGCAAGCTACTGAATTTATTAATCAAATCAAGGACTGAGGCTAAACAGAGCACTTGCTGGATTGTTCCATAAACTAAATAAGCTGGCCGCTGCACATGCTGCTCTATTGGACTCAGGATAAGTACTACACTAGTGATTGAAAAGAAACACAGATAAACAAAGTTAGCATGTGGATAGTGAAGGTGGGGAACAGGTTTGTGTAACAGGAGAGATTGTCACCAGTCCTAAGTGGGGGTTGGGAAGAATGTTGCAGAAGGGCTCCTTCAGCCTAAAAAAAGACAGAAAGACTTGCATTTATATAGCGCCTTTCATCGACCACCGGACGTCTCAAAGCGCTTTACAACCAATGAAGTACATTTGAAGTGTAGTTGCTGTTGTAATGTGGGAAACGCAGCAGTCAATATGTATACACCAAGCTCCCACAAACGGCAATGTGATAATCGGTTTTGTTATGTTGATTGAGGAATAAATATTGGCCAGGACACCGGGGATAACTCCACTGCTTTTCTTCAAAATAGTGCCATGGGATCATTTATGTCCACCTGCGAAAGCAGACAGGGCCTCAGTTTAGCGTCTCATCCAAAAGAGAGCACTTCCAACATTCCCTCAGTGCTACACTAGAGTGGGACTTGAACCCACAACCTTTCGATTCAGAGGCAAGTGTGCTACCCATTGAGCCACAAACCATTATGCTTTACTGTGACTATGTATAATATATTTTAAAATGAAATAACACAAAATAAACCATTAAATACAACTTTACATACAAGCAGCTCCCTCGATATTTTGCAGGGAAGGACTTTTTCTTTCTCTCCTCCTCTCAGAGGGCTGTGACTGGACCTTGGGTACTAGCTGGTGTCCCGAGCCTTGCCCAAGTGACCATCCTTCAAGAGTGTTTACTGGTAGGCTATTTAACCATGGGGGATATCACAGTCGAGCCCGTTCCTGTCTGCCGTTGATGTTCATACAGGCACATTCTCCAGCAGTTGTCAGCAGGTAGTGATCAGGATTAAAATCTATCGATGATTTTCCCTCCAGAGCTCTAGGTGCTAAAACTAATTGGAGAGGCCCGCTGTTGCCCCAGTTGAGACCAGCTACATTAGCACAAGCTGGGGAACAAACATTGGATGCACACAAGAAGCAAACTCTCAAAACGTGTTTGGAAATGAAATGTCAAGCTTTGCATGTAACAAATAACAAATGATTTAGGGCAAAATAGGTCCACGTGTAAGCAATATGCAGATTTATGCAAATTAGCACAGCACTTTATAACGCTATAAACAATTAGTAGATTACAGTCTTGACACAATAAAGCACAGATGGCCCACAGCTCTTAGTATAATAGCCAAATTTTGCTGAAAAAAATAATGGTGACTGAACAACACACACATGTGGCGTGGAAGAGATACCACGTGAATTGAGAATCTCCATGAGTTGCAGGCCAATTTGCGCTGCTCCGCCATTAGCTTCGCAAAAACGGTATCTCGCACATAACGTCCCCGTGATTTTTATGAAGTTGCTGCACTTGCACTTTAATTACCAATTGAACTCCACACACAAACTAAGGGGCCGAAATTGATCAACTTACCGCGAACTACCACCGACATCCCTCTGCAACATCCGCCCAGTGCCACTTTCGAAGTGGCCTGCAGCGGGCAGGCGGGGAGAACTGCAGGGAAGCGCCTGCCGACGTCAGCGGATGGCTGAGTGGCGTAAGTAGACTCCTGCCCACCGAGATGCCAGATTGGTGTCGGCGGGAGTCGGCGGAAGTCGGCGGCAGAACAGGGGTGGACCGCTGGCTGGAGGCTGGTCTGTCCCCGACGGTAAAGAGGAAGATCGTGGAAAAAAGGTGAGTGAACATTTTTTATTTGTTTTTTCCACAGCGCCTTACCTTGATGGGGCCCCGTGAATGTCTTCCGATAATTTAGAACATTTTTTGTTAATGATTTTTATTTTTAGGTCCTCGACCCTGCGTGGGCCCAACTCCATCCTCGACGGCACTTGGCGGCAAACGCCTCTGCCGCCGAGAATGAGACCTCCGGCTGGCTGCCACCCAGATTGGCGGCGTACATCCCTCATTTGCCATCCTTCGACCTTCGAGGAACCTTCTTCATGAATATCCCACCGAAAGTACCAGTATCTCGGCGGTACTTTGGGCAGCACTTGGGCGGGAGGAGGCCTTGACCAAATTCAGCCCCAAAAAGTCTAGTAATTATCAGCATAAGTACTGTTTGATAATTGTTAATGAATGCCATACACCCTCTTTTACCCAGAAAGTGAGCAATTATAAATATGGAATCTCATTCCTTCAGCTTGTGAATTGATTAAGGAGATTTAAAAAATGTCAAATTTTAAATGTTAAATTCTTTTTCTCACATTTCCTGTTTGTCTCTTTCTTTCCCTCTCATTAGTTCACTTTCTGTACTTGATTGGACATTGAATTCACTCACTTAATTCATACTCCTTCTCAGTCCTTCCTCTGTTTATTTCTCAATCCTAAAATCTCATTGGTTCAGGAGATAAAGGGGGAAATGGTGTAGCGCCCCATTTGGGGGCGATAACAGCCGCGAGGTAGCGTTTCCTGCGTTACGTGCTGAAGTCCTGCCCTGCGGCCTAAATTTGGGTTACTGCCCACGAGAGCAAGTGGAGTGTGAAATATCATTCTCCATTTTCTCTGTGGGGCGCAAGCGAGGCGGACGGGATCAGTGAAGGGCACAGCGCTACACGTAGACAGGCCACTCCACTTAATTAAAGGGGAGGGCCAAGTTACCGACTCTGCGAGGGAGAAACGGGAACCTACTTGGACCACCGGAGAGCAGGGTGCCAGGCTGGACAATCACGGCACCGACCCCGCAATTCAACATCCAGCAGGCCGCGACCGGTATGTCGGCCTATTTTTTAATTTTCAAATCGCCACCTCCCCTTTAAATTTTGTGCGGCGAGCAGCCTACAGCCCTGTACGCGCCCCCGAAGCTGTCTCTGGCATCGCCCGGCGCAGCTTCAGGGGGCGCTACCAAATTTTCACTCCGAGGCGTAAACGGGTCGCTGCAAACGGTGATGACGTCGGCGGAGTGAGACGCTACCGCTTACCGCCACCGCTAAAGTTCCCGTGGAACTTTGCGGGAGTCATTAGCAGCGCTGTCTGGGATGAAAAGTCGTTTGCGCCCTGTTAACACCCCACCGGGCAAGCGCCCAGAATTTCTCCCCCAAACTATTGGTCCTATTGTTCACCAAGGTTCCAGATGCCCTAGTGCCCTCACCGTGCTGTTATCAGCTCGCACTTCCAACAACGTTATGGACAAAAAATGTAAAAACCTAAACGTATAATCATAGGTCTAACTAACAGAGCACACTGCGAGATGTCCTGCTCCAGCAAAATCTGGCCCATAATGTTTACAGTACAACAACTTGCATTTATATCGTGCCTTTAACATAGTAAAACATCCCAAGGCACTGCAGAGGAGTGTAATCAAGCAAAAATTGACACCAAGCCAAAGCAGGAGATATTAGGACGAGTGACTAAAAGCTTGGTCAAAGATGGAAGTTTTGAAGGGGGTTGTAAAGGAGCAGAGAGAAGTCTAGGGAGGCAATTCCTGACCTTCAGGCCTAGATGGCTAAAGGCACGGCCAGAGTTGAAGGAACGCTGAGTTCTTGGAGGGTTGTAGGGCTGGAGGAGGTTACACAGATGAGAAGAGGAAAGGCCATGGAAGGATTTATATATGAGGATGAGAATTTTAAAATCGAGATATCGATGGACCGGAAACTAATGTAGTCAGCGACTGGTGTGATGGGTGAACAGTGCTTGGTGTGAATTAGGATATGGGGAGCAGAGTTTTAGATGAGCTCAAGTTTGTGAAGAGTGGAAGATGGGAGAATATCATTGGAATATTCGAGTCTGTTGGTAACGAAAGCATAAATGAGGATTTCAGCAGCAAATAGGCTAAGGCAGGGGTCGAGAGAGACGATGTTACGGAGATGGTTTATGGTACATTACTTTATGGCATATGGTAGGTACAACATTAGGAATTCAGATAATGTATATTTATATTGGGAAACATAGCATATCCAGACTTCTATTCATTTTGTTCCAAAAAATTCCCCATTCATTCATTCATTACAACAAAGAGACTATTCCATCTCGATAAACCTGGCTATGGGGAAAATCCCATCCATGAGCTTACAAATACTGAAGTATGTTTAGCATTCTGCCCTATTTCTCAGAGGGGGCTGTTTCTTCAATTTCCAAATAACTTTTCTACTCTCCTGGGTTGGCCCCTCTGGTACTTCACCAGTTCAGCATTTTTCATGTAGGAGTTTGGACAATGGACATCGATGGGCCAGCATAGTCAATCAAGCATAATATCCTGTCCTTACCTAACCTTCGTTGAGTATATTCAAGGCTGAGATAGATAGCGTTATGTATGTAAACTTGTAATTACCATGTTTAACCACCAGAGGGCTTATCCCCTGGAGTCCCAAGGGATCCCACAATCGCTTGGGAGCACCTGTATATAAGGAGGCCTCACAGGCACTCTGTGATCTGTAATAAAGGACTACGGTCAAACTTACTTTGAGCTTGCAGTATCGAGTCTAAATCTTTATTCAAGGCATAACAACTGGCGACGAGATACAGATGACGAACCCCAATGCAACGAAGCAGATAACTGTGGACATCCTGGAGGGAGATGATTGGGAAACCTTCGTGGAGTGACTTGACCGAGCTGGAAGGAGAAGGGAATGCTGCCAAATGAAGGGCGATCCTCCTCACCGTTTGTGGGGCACCAACGTATGGCCTCATGAAAAACGTGCTCACTCCAGCAAAACCCACAGACAAGTCATATGATGAGTTGTGCACACTGGTCCGGGCGCATCTAACCCGAAGGAAAGGGTTCTGATGACGAGGCATCAGTTCTACATGTACAAGAGGTCTGAAGGCCAGGAAGTGGCATAGAAACATAGAAACATAGAAACATAGAAAATAAGTGCAGGAGTAGGCCATTCAGCCCTTCGAGACTGCACCACCATTCAATAATATCATGACTGATCATTCACCTCATTACCCCTTTCCTGCTTTCTCTCCATACCCCTTGATCCCTTTAGCCGTAAGGGCCATATCTAACTCCCTCTTGAATATATCCAATGAACTGGCATCAACAACTCTCTGCGGTAGAGAATTCCACAGGTTAACAACTCTTTGAGTGAAGAAGTTTCTCCTCATCTCAGTCCTAAATGGCTTACCCGTTATCCTTAGACTATGTCCCCTGGTTCTGGACTTCCCCAACATCGGGAACATTCTTCCTGCATCTAACCTGTCCAGTCCCGTCAGAATTTTATATGTTTCTATGAGATCCCCTCCTATTCTTCTAAATTCCAATGAATATAAGCCTAGTCGATCCAGTCTTTCTTCATATGTCAGTCCTGCCATCCCGGGAATCAGTCTGGTGAACCTTCGCTGCACTCCCCCAATAGCAAGAACGTCCTTCCTCAGATTAGGAGACCAAAACTGAAAACAATATTCCAGGTGAGGCCTCACTAAGGCCCTATACAACTGCAGTAAGACCTCCCTGCTCCTATACTCAAATCTCCTAACTATGAAGGCCAACATACCATTTTCCTTCTTCACCGCCTGCTGTACCCTGTATGCCAACTTTCAATGACTGATGTACCAGAATACCCAGGCCTCATTCCACCTCCCCTTTTCCTAATCTGCCACCATTCAGATAATATTCTGCCTTCGTGTTTTTGCCACCAAAGTGGATAACCTCACATTTATCCACATTAAACTGCATCTGCCACGCGTTTGCCCACTCACCTAACCCGTCCTCGTCACCCTGCAGACTTTTAGCATCCTCCTCACAGCTCACACCGCCACCCAGCTTAATGTCATCTGCAAACTTAAAGATATTACACTCAATTCCCTCATCCAAATCATTAATGTATATTGTAAATAGCTGGGGTCCCAGCACTGAGCCCTTTGGCACCCCACTAGTCACTGCCTGCCATTCTGAAAAGGACCCGTTTATCCAGACTCTCTGCTTCCTGTCTGCCAACCAATTCTCTAACCACATTAGTACATTACCCCAGATACCATGTGCTTTAATTTTGCACATCAATCTCTGTATGGGAACTTGTCAAAAGCCTTTTGAAATTCCAAATACACCACATCCACTGGTTCTCCCTTGTCCACTCTACTAGTTACATCCTCAAAAAATTCTCGAAGATTTGTCAATCAGGATTTCCCTTTCATAAATCCATGCTGACTTGGACTGATCCCGTCACTGCTTTCCAAATGTGTTGCTATTTCATCTTTAAAAATTGATTCCAACATTTTCCCCACTACTGTTGTAAAGCTAACTGGTCGATAATTACCTGTTTTCTCTCTCTCACTCCTTTCTTAAAAAGTGGTGTTACTTTAGCTACCCTCCAGTCCATAGGAACCGATCCAGAGTCGATAGACTGTTGGAAAATGATCACCAATGCATCCACTATTTCTAAGGCTACTTCCTTAAGTACTCTGGGATGCAGACTATCAGGCCCCGGGCATTTATCTGCCTTCAATCCCATCAATTTCTCTAACACAATTTCCTGCCAATAAGGATTTCCTTCAGTTCCTCCTTCTCACTAGACCCTCGGTCCCCTAGTATTTTTGGAAGATTATTTGTGTCTTCCATCGTGAAGACAGAACCAAAGTATTTGTTTAATTGGTCCGCCATTTCTTTGTTCCCAATTATAAATTCACCTGATTCTGACTGCAAGGGACCTACGTTTGTTTTCACTAATCTTTTTCTCTTCACATATCTATAGAAACTTTTGCTTTCAGATTTTACGTTCCCAGCAAGCTTCCTCTCATACTGTAAGGGGTTTTCACAGGGTTGTTGTGCCTTGGGTGTCTCTCTCTGGGCTTCTGCCCTCACAGCTTATGCCTGGCCTGTGAGGTACCCTGAGTGCTGCAAGAGCACCCCTGGAGAGACTGTGTCCACAGCTTATGAAGGGGGTTTTGAGACTCGTGCGTCCCCACAGCTTATGCCTAGCCTGTGGGGCACCTATGAGTGTCAAACACTCCTAACCCCTTCTTCCCTAGCCTGTGACACACAGTTGAGCGTTTTCGAGGCGCTCCTAGCTTCCCTTACACGGTTCTGACATAAGACTCACGATCAGGAGATGTAATACAATAGAACTGAGACAAGGTGATTCCAAGAGGAACTTCAGGCTTCCAATTTATTTGATAAGGTGTAACTCAACAAACAGCAATACACCAACAAAACAATCCCCCTAAATCCCACTAAAACAGAACCAACGAAAATCTTTACACCAGTTTAGCAGTACAATGCCCAACCTCCCACCTTTCCTGGCCTAACTGAGTTGGGAGTTCTGGGGACCAGAGGTTATACTCACTACTGTGCCTTCCGCAGTCTGGTGGTTTGTTTCTTCTATCTTCGGTGTCTTCGGACACTGGTTTTCCTTCAGTGTCGAGAGGCTTGTGGTTGTGGTTGTTGAATCACGAGGGCAGGGAAAATCATCACTTCTTTCTTCACTACGTCAGAAACCCTTTTTATATAGCCAGATTATCCAGTCCGCCTCTCCTGCTGAAGTCGATTCTTCTCATTGCAGCAGTTTTAGATTGATGTTAACCTACTCAAGGTTTGAGTGGGTGTTGATTGCATTGGCCTCCTGTAGCCATTATGCTAGTCTGGCCTGAGCCAGATATTTCTATGCCTGATGAAAAAGGTGTTGGAACCGGTTCTGGGGGAGCTGGAATGAGTACAAACCGGACGGTCTGCACCTAGGCAGGACCGGAACCAATGTCCCAGAGGGAGTGTTTGCTAATGCTGTTGGGGAGGAGTTAAACTAATATGGCAGGGGGATGGGAACCAATGCAGGGAGACAGAGGGAAGCAAAATGGAAACAGAAGCAAAAGACAGAAAGTAGATGAGTAAAAGTGGAGGGCAGAGAAACCCAAGGCAAAAAACAAAAAGGGTCACTTTACAGCAAAATTCTAAAGGGTCAAAGTGTCTTAAAAAGGCAAGCCTGAAGGCTCTGTGCCTCAATGCGAGGAGTATTCGGAATAAGGTGGACGAATTAACTGTGCAGATAGCAGTTAACGGATACAATGTGGTTGGCATCACGGAGACATGGCTCCAGGGTGACCAAGGCTGGGAACTCAACATCCAAGGGTATTCAACATTTAGGAAAGGTAGAAAGGAAAAGGAGGCGGGGTGGCGTTGCTGGTTAAAGAGGAAATTAATGCAATTGTAAGGAAAGACATGAGCTTGGATGATGTGGAATCGGTATGGGTGGAGCTATGGAATACCAAAGGGCAGACAACGCTAGTGGGAGTTGGGTAGAGACCTCCAAACAGTAGTAGTGATGTTGGGGAGGGCATCAAACAGGAAATTAGGGGTGCATGCAATAAAGGTGCAGCAGTTATCATGAGTGACTTTAATATGCATATAGATTGGGCTAACCAAACTGGAAACAATACAGTGGAGGAGGATTTCCTGTAGTGCATAAAGGATGGTTTTCTAGACCAATTTGTCGAGGAACCAACTAGCGGGGAGGCCATCTTAGACTGGGTGTTGTGTAATGAGATAGGATTAATTAGCAATCTTGTTGTGCGAGGCCCCTTGGGGAAGAGTGATCATAATATAGTGGAATTCTACATTAGGATGGAGAAGGAAACAGTTAATTCAGAGACCATGATCCAGAACTTAAAGAAGGGTAACTTTGAAGGTATGAGGTGTGAATTGGCGAGGATAGATTGGTGAATGATACTTAAGGGGTTGACAGTGGATGGGCAATGGCAGGCATTTAGAGACCGCATGGATGAACGACAACAATTGTATATCCCTGTCTGGCGTAAAAATAAAAAAGGGAAGGTGGCTCAACCATGGCTATCAAGGGAAATCAGGGATAGTATTAAAGCCAAGGAAGTGGCATACAAATTGGCCAGAAATAGCAGCGAACCCGGGGACTGGGAGAAATTTAGAACTCAGCAGAGGTCAAAGGGTTTGATTAGGGCAGGGAAAATAAAGTATGAGAGGAAGCTTACAGGGAACATTAAAATGGACTGCAAAATCTTCTATAGATATGTAAAGAGAAAAAGGTTAGTAAAGACAAATGTAGGTCCCCTGCAGTCAGAATCAGGGGAAGTCATAACTGGGAACAGAGAAATGGCGGACCAATTGAACAAGTACTTTGGTTCGGTATTCACTAAGGAGGACACAAACAACCTTCCAGATATAAAAGGGGTCGGAGGGTCTAGTAAGAAGGAGGAACTGAGGGAAGTCCTTATTAGTCGGGAAATTGTGTTGGGGAAATTGATGGGATTGAAGGCCGGTAAATCCCCAGGGTCTGATGGTCTGCATCCCAAAGTACTTAAGGAGATGGCCTTGGAAATAGCGGATACATTGACAGTCATTTTCCAACATTCCATAGACTCTGGATCAGTTCCTATGGAGTGGAGGGTAGCCAATGTAACTCCACTTTTAAAAAAAGGAGGGAGAGAGAAAATAGGGAATTATAGACCGATCAGCCTGACATCGGTAGTGGGTAAAATGATGGAATCAATTATTAAGGATGTCATAGCAGCGCATTTGGAAAGAGGTGACATGATAGATCCAAGTCAGCATGGATTTGTGAAAGGGAAATCATGCTTGACAAATCTTCTGGGATTTTTTGAGGATGTTCCCAGTAGAGTGGACAAGGGAGAACCAGTTGATGTGGTGTATTTGGACTTTCAGAAGGCTTTCGACAATGTCCCGCACGAGAGATTAATGTGCAAAGTTAAAGCACATGGGATTGGGGGTAGTGTGCTGACGTAGATTGAGAACTGGTTGGCAGACAGGAAGCAAAGAGTAGGAGTAAATGGGTACTTTTCAGAATGGCAGGCAGTGACTAGTGGGGTACAGCAAGGTTCTGTGCTGGGGCCCCAACTGTTTACATTGTACATTAATGATTTAGACGAGGGGATTAAATGTAGTATCTCCAAATTTGCGGATGACACTAAGTTGGGTGGCAGTGTGAGCTGCGAGGAGGATACTATGAGGCTGCAGAGTGACTTGGATAGGTTAGGTGAGTGGGCAAATGCATGGCAGATGAAGTATAATCTGGATAAATGTGAGGTTATCCACTTTGGTTGTAAAAACAGAGAGACAGACTATTATCTGAATGGTGACAGATTAGGAAAAGGGGAGGTGCAACGAGACCTGGGTGTCATGGTACATCAGTCATTGAAGGTTGGCAGGCGGTTAAGAAGCAAATGGCATGTTGGCCTTCATAGCGAGGGAATTTGAGTACAGGGGCAGGAATGTGTTACTACAGTTGTACAGGGCCTTGGTGAGGCCACACCTGGAGTATTGTGTACAGTTTTGGTCTCCTAACTTGAGAAAGGATATTTTTGCTATTCAGCGAGTGCAGCAAAGGTTCACCAGACTGATTCCCGGAATGGCGGGACAGACATATCAAGAAAGTCTGGATCAACTGGGCTTGTATTCACTGGAGTTCAGAAGAATGAGAGGGGATCTCATAGAAACGTTTAAAATTCTGATGGGTTTAGACAGGTTAGATGCAGGAAGAATGTTCCCAATGTTGTGGAAGTCCAGAACCAGGGGTCACAGTCTAAGGATAAGGGGTAAGCCATTTAGGACCGAGATGAGGAGAAACTTCTTCACCCAGAGAGTGGTGAACCTGTGGAATTCTCTACCACAGAAAGTTGTTGAGGCCAATTCACTAAAGATATTCAAAAAGGAGTTCGATGTAGTCCTTACTACTAGGGGGATCAAGGGGTATGGCGAGAAAGTAGGAATGGGGTACTGAAGTTGCATGTTCAGACACAAACTCATTGAATGGCGGTGCAGGCTTGAAGGGCCGAATGGCCTACTCCTGCACCTATTTTGTATGTTTCTATCTTTCCATGGAGCGGGACACTGGCGCAATCCAGTCCATAATGAGTAAAAAGACTTTCGATAAGTTGTGGTGCAAGACGGCTTCAAGGCTAGTCCTGGCTCCCATTCATACTAAACTTAGAATGTACACAAAAGAACTGATTCCCATAATTGGCAGTGCTACTATAAAGGTCTCCTACGATGGAACGGTGCACATTTTACCACTCTGGGTGGTACCGGGCGATGGCCCCATGCTATTCGGCAGGAGCTGGCTGGGAAAGATACGCTGGAACTGGGACGACGTCTGAGCGCTTTTGTCCGTCGACGACACTTCATGTGCCCAGCTCCTAAGCAAGTTACCCGTGCTGTTCGAACCAAACATCCGGAAGTTCCAAGGGGCAAAAATGCAGACCTATTTGATTCTGGGGTCACAATCCATCCATCACAAGGTGGGAACAGTCCCTTACATGATGAGAGAGAGGGTGGACATCAAGCTGGACAGGCTGTAACGAGAGGGCATCATTTCGCCGATCGAATTCAATGAGTGGGCCAATCCAATTGTTCCAGTCCTCAAGGGAGGCGGCACCGTCAGAATCTGTGGTGATTACAAAGTAACTATCAATCATTTCCCACTGCAGGATCAATACCCGCTGCCAAAGGCAGACAACCTATTTGCGATGGTGGCGCGGGGGGAAAATGTTCATGAAGCTGGACTTGACCTCGGCCTACATGACGCAGGAGCTGGAGAATCTTCGAAAGGCCTCACTGCATCAACACGCACAAAGATCTTTTCTTTTACAACAGATGCCCACTTGGGATTCGATTGGCCGTGACGATATTCCAGAGGAACATGGAAAGCTTGCTGAAGTCGGTCCCATGCATGGTGGTCTTCCAGGATGACATCTTGGTTACAGGTCGGGACACCGTCAACCACCTGCAGAACCTGGAGGAGGTTCTTAGTCGGCTTAATCGTGTGGGGCTCGAAGTGCATTTTCCTGGCACCTGAAGTGGAGTTCCTGGGAAGAAGAATCGCAGCGGACGGCATCAGGCCCACCGATTTGAAGACGGAGGCAATCAGTAACGCACCAAGACCACAGAACGTGATGGAGCTACGATCATTTCTAGGACTCCTGAACTACTTTGGTAACTTCTTACCGGGTCTTAGCACATTCTTAGAACTCCTGCACTCTTTACTGCGTAAAGGAGATGAATGGGTATGGGTTAAAAGCCAAGAAAATGCCTTCGAGAAAGTGAGGAAGCTGTTATGTTCAAACAAATTGCTTGTGTTGTACGATCCATGTAAACGTTTGGTACTGACATGTGATGCGTCGTCGTACGGGGTCGGGTGTGTATTGCAACAAGCTATGGAATTTGGGAAATTGCAACCGGTTGCTTATGCATCCAGAAGTCTGTCTAAGGCCGAGAGGGCCTACAGTATGATCGAAAAAGAAGCGTTAGCGTATGTTTACGGGGTAAAGAAAATGCATCAATATCTGTTCAGGTTCAAATTTGAATTGGAAACCGACCATAAGCCACTTATATCCCTCTTTTCTGAAAATAAGGGATTAAATACAAATGCATCAGCCCACATTCAGAGATGGGCGCTCACGTTGTCCGCATACAACTATGCCATCCGTCACAGGCCAGGCACAGAAAACTGTGCCGATGCTCTCAGTAGGCTGCCATTGCCCACCACCGGGGTGGAGATGGCACAGCCTGCAGATTTAGTTATGGTCATAGAAGCATTCGAGAGTGAGCAATCACCTGTTACCGCCGACAGATTAGAACCTGGATGAGCCAGGACCCCTTACTGTCCTTGGAAAAAACTGTCTGCTCCACGGGAGTTGGTCTAGTGTCCCGTTAGAGATTCAGAAGATATAAAGCCGTACCAGCGGCACAAAGATGAAATGTCGATACAGGCAGACTGCCTCCTATGGGGTAATCGGATAGTTGTGCCAAAAAAAGGGCAGGGACACTTTCATTAGTGATCTCCACAGTACCCACCCAGGCATTGTAATGATGAAAGCGATAGCCAGATCCCACATGGGGTAGCCCGGTATCGATGCAGACTTAGAGTCCAGTGTGCACAAATGTAATACATGTTCCCAGTTAAGCAATGCGCCCAGGAAGGCGCCACTAAATTTATGGTCTTGGCCCTTCAAACCGTGGTCTAAGGTTCATGTCGACTATGCAGGCCCATTCTTGGGAAAAATGTTTTCAGTGATTGTAGATGTGTACTCCAAGTGGATTGAATGTGTGATAATGTCGACAAGCACGTCTGCTGCCACCATTGAAAGCCTACAGGCCATATTTGCCACGCACGGCCTGTCTGATGTCCTTATAAGTGACAATGGGCTGTGCTTTACCAGTGCCTAATTCAAGGAATTCATGACCCGCAATGGAGTCAAACATGTCATGTCTGCCCTGTTTAAGCCAGTGTCCAACGGTCAGGCAGAACGAGCAGTTCAAACAATCAAGCAGAGCTTGAAAAGGGTAACTGAAGGCTCACTGCAGGCTCGCCTATCCCGAGTCCTGCTTAGTTACCGCACAAAACCCCACTCGCTCACCGAGGTCCCTCCCACTGAACTGCTCATGAAAAAGGCACTTAAGACAAGGCTCTCGTTAGTCCACCCTGATCTACACGAACAGGTAATGAGCAGGCGGCTTCAACAGAATACATATCATGATCGCGCACATGTGTCATGAGAAATTGAAGTAAATGATCCTGTATTTGTGTTGAACTATGGACAAGGTCCCAAGAGGATTGTTGGCACTGTTTTGGCCAAAGAGGGAAGTTAAACTCGCAAATGGACTCACCTGCAGAAAACACTTGAACCAAAGCAAACTCAGATTTCCGGACTATCCAATACAACCCACAATAGACTCTACCTTTTTCGATCCTCCAACACACACACAAGTGGCAACCGACCCAGCGGTTGACCACGAAGCAGAACCCATCACCCCCAGCAGTCCAGCAAGGCCAGCTGCGCAACAGCCCAGTGAAGGCCCAACACCGCATTTGCACTGAGATGATCAACCAGGGAAAGGAAGGCCCCAGATTGACTCACATTGTAAATAGTTACACTAACGACTTTGGGGGGGAGTGTTGTTACACATGTAAACCTGTAATTACCATGTCTAACCACCAGCGGGCTTATCCCCTGGAGTCCCAAGGATCCCACAATCCCTTGGGAGCACCTGTATATAAGGAGGCCTCACAGGCTGGAGAGGCTCTCTGAGACCTGTAATAAAGGACTACGGTTGCACTTACTTTGAGCTTGCAGTATCTAGTCTGACTCTTTATTCAAGACATAACAAATAGTTCATTGAGTATATTAAAGGCTGAGATAGATAGTTCATTGAGCATGTTCAAGGCTGAGATAGATAGTTCATTGAGCATGTGCAAGGCTGAGATAGTTGGTTGAGTATATTCAAGGCTGAGATAGACAGATTTTTGGACTCTAGGGGAATCAAGGGATATGGGGATTGGGCGGGAAAGTGAAGTTGAGGTCGAAGATCATTTTGTGATCTTATTGAATGGTGGAGCAGGCTCGAGGGGCCGTATGGCCTACTTCTGCTCTTATTTTTTTATGTTCTTATTATGCTCTTACACAGACCATCTGGCAGGTTTCACTGGAGCAGGAAATCAGGCTGAATTATTTTCTACATCTCTAGCCTGGGAATGCTTAGGCTCATGGTGGTGCCCCCATTCCCACATAGAACGTTTAAAGACATTGTTGTTGTTTCCCTACAAACAGCATTTGGGATCAAGAGGAGCAGTTTAGCTTTGGATAGATCCAGCACCAGGGAGAGAAATGGGAGAAGGTTCAACACATGTACAGATTTGTTTAATTAAACTCTGGCCTTAATTTGCGAGTCAGATATGTTACGCTGCCTCCCTGAGCCATCTGAAAGGAAATGTCTGCGATGGCTTCTGACAGTATGGCACTATGTGGAATGAGGCGGAGGCAGTGTTGGGATGTCACTGCCAGGGTTTGATGGTAGAACAGGCTGTGATTAAAACGCCTTGGCAGAATCTGGGGTGTTTTATTTTACAGCATCTGAGGATCCTGCTAAATCAAGCTACTGCCTCCAGAAACCTTTTTGCTCCAGAGAAAATTGCAGCACTTGATTGCGCGGCTTCAACACTTGCTGACCATCATCATCATAGGCAGTCCCTCGGAATCGAGGAAGACTTGCTTCTCCTCTTAGAATGAGTCCTTAGGTGGCTGAACAGTCCAATACGAGAACCACAGCCCTTGCCACAGGTGCAACAGACAGTGGTTGAGGGTAAGGGAGGGTGGGACAAGTTTGCCGCATGCTCCTTCCGCTGCCTGCACTTGTTTTCTGCATGCACTCGGCGATGAGACTCAAGGCGCTCATCCCGGACGCACTTCCTCCACTTCGGGTGGTCTTTGGCCAGGGACTCCCAGGTGTCGGTGGGGATGCCGCACTTTATCAGGGAGGCTTTGAGGGTGTCCTTGTAACGTTTCCTCTGTCCACCTTTGGCTCGTTTGCCATGAAGGAGTTCCGAGTAGAGCACTTGCTTTTGGAGTCTCGAGTTTGGCATGCGGACAATGTGGCCTGCCCAGCGGAGCTGATCAAGTGTGGTCAGTGCTTCAATGCTGGGGATGTTGGCCTGGACGAGGACGCTAATGTTGGTGCGTCTGTTCTCCCAGGGGATTTGTAGGATCTTGCGGAGGCATCGTTGGTGGTATTTCTCCAGTGACTTGAGATGTCTACTGTACATGGTCCATGTCTCTCAGCCATTCAGGAGGATGGGTATTATTACAGCCCTGTAGACCATGAACTTGGTGGTAGATTTGAGGGCCTGATCTTTGAACACTCTTTTCCTCAGGCGGCCGAAGGCTGCGCTAGCGCACTGGAGGCGGTGTTGAATCTCTTCATCAATGTCTGCTTTTGTTGATAAAAGACTCCCGAGGTATGGGAAATGGTTCGCGTTGTCGATGGCCGCGTTGTGGATCTTGATGACTGGAGGGCAGTGCTGTGCGGCAAGGACAGGCTGGTGGAGAACCTTTGTTTTACGGATGTTTAGCGTAAGGCCCATGCTTTCGTACGTCTCAGTAAATACTATGTCCTGGAGGTCAGCCTCTGAATGTGCGCAGATGAAGGCGTCGTCCGCGAACTGTAGCTCGATGACAGACCAGCGATATTAGTCATTCTGGTCAGACAGATTGTTGTGTTTTTCGATCCTGTTACATCCCTGGTATAGAGGACTGTGAAGTCAGCAGCTCCTGAGCAGTCTAACTCCGCTGTGTCCTATCGCTCGCCAATGTTTCTGCTACAGACTGGTGACATGGCTGGTGCACTCAGTCAAATACCTTCCCTTGTGACATTCATGTTGTCGTAGGGAGGAATTGTACTAACTGGAAGATTAAAGACAGATTATATTCTGGGAGCACAAGGAGCGAATTGTCGATCGGGAGGAGATAATACTGTCTGGGAGGGCAGGTTGATGATTATCCTCTGGAAGGACTGAGAGAAGTTTGTACTGTTAGTGGGGAGAGGGAGAATGTCGTTTTATCTGTCGGGCGAATGCAGTCTTTTGGTGAGGAAGAGTATCATCCTACTGATACACTGTGAGACATTCTAAGATGCTAATTAAAACCTCCAAATAGTCCTATGAGCTATTCAAACCTGGGTCTACCCTATCACTGTCACTACCCTGGGGTGATCACACTGACACTGTCACTATCCTGGGGATGATCACACTGACACTGTCACTACCCTGGGGATGATTACACTGACTGTCACTACCCTGGGGTGATCACACTGACACTGTCACTACCCTGGGGTGATCACACTGACACTGTCACTACCCTGGGGTGATCACATTGACTGTCACTACCTTGGGGCTGACCACACTGACTGTCACTACCCTGGGGTGATCACACTGACACTGTCACTACCCTGGGGATGATCACACTGACTGTCACTACCTTGGGGCTGATTACACTGACTGTCACTACCCTGGGGATGACCACACTGACTGTCACTACCCTGGGGATGACCACACTGACTGTCACTACCCTGGGGATGATCACACTGACACTGTCACTACCCTGGGATGATTACACTGATACTGTCACTATCCTGGGGATGACCACACTGACTGTCACTACCCTGGGGATGATCACACTGACTGTCACTACCCTGGGGATGATCACACTGACACTGTCACTACCCTGGGGATGACCACACTGACTGTCACTACCCTGGGGATGATCACACTGACTGTCACTACCCTGGGGATGATCACACTGACACTGTCACTACCCTGGGGATGATTACACTGATACTGTCACTACCCTGGGGATGACCACACTGACTGTCACTACCCTGGGGATGATTACACTGATACTGTCACTACCCTGGGGATGACCACACTGACTGTTACTGCCCTGGGGATGATCACACTGACTGTCACTACCCTGGGGATGATCACACTGACACTGTCACTACCCTGGGGATGATTACACTGATACTGTCACTACCCTGGGGATGACCACACTGACTGTCACTACCCTGGGGATGATCACACTGACTGTCACTACCCTGGGGAAGATCACACTGACACTGTCACTACCCTGGGGATGACCACACTGACTGTCACTGCCCTGGGGATGATCACACTGACTGTCACTACCCTGGGGATGATTACACTGACTGTTACTGCCCTGGGGATGATCACACTGACACTGTCACTACCCTGGGGATGATCACACTGACTGTCACTACCCTGGGGATGATCACACTGACACTGTCACTACCCTGGGGATGATCACACTGACTGTCACTACCCTGGGGATGATCACACTGACACTGTCACTACCCTGGGATGATCACACTGACTGTCACTACCCTGGGGATGATTACACTGACACTGTCACTACCCTGGGGATGATTACACTGACACTGTCACTACCCTGGGGATGATGATCATCATCATAGGCGTTCCCTCGAAACGAGGATGACTTGCTTCCATGCCAAAAAAAAGGATGAGTTCACAGGTGTTTCAATGAAGGACCCGAACTACATCCTAAAGGGTGGATGATGCGTGTGCGTGGATTTTTTTAATGTGTGGTGGCGTGGTAATGACTCAAGAGTCTTGTTACTTTAAACGGCCTCAGGTATAAACCTGATCCAACTTTATTCGCACCCAAAGTACCCGCGTGACATAATACCCATGCTTATATACCAGTGACCGTGCACACGTGCGTACAGCCCGAAGACCTCCGACAGTGGCGTCCCCTGGTATCTGGTGACTCCAAGCATCAATACATAACAGTGGCCATTGCACACCAGCCACCACATGGGCTTGACAGAGCTAGGTTTTGGTCCAGTGGCAAGGATTACCCAAGGCAACTGGAGACCTGCTCTGCTGCACGGACCCAGTGCGCACACATATCACAGTGTGGGCTAGTCCGTGCTGCCCCTGGCCCCGAACTCACGCCTCCCCTGGGCCCCGATCACATTACTCCACAGTCTCTCACAGCTCCTTTGCCCCAATCTCGTCGCAGCTGTTGCACCTGCCGACTGACTGTCACTACTATTACATTTAGAATAACTCCACAAGACTGTATATCTTAAGGTCAAACGATCGTGACCTTGGTCTCTTTATTGTAACTCCAGAATGAGGAGGCAGCATGGTAAATGCAATGATTCCAGCAAGGTGCTCAACCCCGGTAGAAAGTTGCCAAAATAGTTGAGGAGTCCCAGGAACGAACGCAGCTCCGTCACATTCTGTGGTCTGGGTGCATTCTTGATGACCTCCGTCTTGGAGTCCGTGGGTCTAATGTCGTCCACCGCAACCTTTCCACCCAGAAATTCGACCTCTGGCACCAGGAAAACACACTTGGAGCGTTTCAACCTGAGTCCCACTCTGTCCAGTCGCTTGAGAACCTCTTCCAGATTGTGCAAGTGTTTGGTGGTGTTGCGGCCAGTGATCAAGATGTCATCTTGAAACACCATGGTGTGCGGAACCGATTTGAGCAGACTCTCTATGTTCCTCTGGAAGATGGCCGCCGCCGAGCGAATCCCAAAGGGGCATCTGTGGTTATGAACAGTCCTCTGTGTGTGTTGATGCACGTCAATTTTTTTTAAGGTTCAGCCAGCTTCTGTGTCATGTAAGCAGAGGTTAGATCCAGCTTGGTGAATGACTTCCGCCCGCTAGCATTGCAAACAGGTCATCCGCTTTGGGTAGTGGGTACTGGTCCTGTAATGAGACTCGGTTGATCGTTATCTTGTAGTCCCTGCAGATTCTGACCGTCCTATCGCTCTTCAACACCGGAACAATTGGACTGGCCCACTCGTTGATCTCGACTGGCTATATGATCCCCTCGCATTGAAGTCGGTCCAGCTCGATCTTGACTTTCTCTCGCATCATGTATGGAACCGCTCAGGCCTTGTGATGAATGGGTCATGCATCAGGGACTAGATGGATCTGCACTTTGGCACCTGTGAAGTTGCCAATGCATGGCTCGAATAACGACGGGAATTTGTTTCGCACTTGGACACATGAGGCGTCATCCTCCGAAGACAGTGCTTTGATGTCAACCCAGTTCCATCAGATCATTCCTAGCCAGCTTCTGCTGAACAGCGTTGGGCCATCGCCTGGTATAATCCATAGTGGTAAATCATGCACAGCTCCATCGTACGATATCTTCATTGCCACACTGTCAGTGACTGGTATGAGCTCTTTGGTGTAAATGCGCAGCTTGGTATGGATCAGACTTAGTTTTGGCCTTTGTGTCTTGTTGCCCACAGTTTCTCAAAAGCCTTCTGGCTCACAATTGACTGACTCGCCCCCGTGTCCAATTCCATGGAAACTGGAATGCCGTTTAATTTGATTTTTAACATTATTGGAGGGCTTTTGGTGGTGAAGGTGTGTACCCCATACACTTCCTCTTCAGCCTCGGGTTGAGTTGCCTTTTTTACTCGTTCAGCGTGATCCGCGCCGGATCGGTCATCTTCTGCCGACTATGCCACGTGGTGAGTCGCAGTACATTTGTACATTCGCTGGAGGTGCCCCATTGTTCTACAGCCTTTGCACATGTGGTGCTTGAATCGACATTGATGCGGTTGATGATTACCCCCGCAGCGCCAACATGGTGCTAATGGATTCGCATTCACGCCCCAAGGCGGACTCTGAGTCATCTTAGGTCTGGCCTCTGCGGGTTTGTAGGCCCTGCCAGATACAGTTCTGCCTGCTGAAGGCGTTATTTTATGCACAGTATGCTGGTGAGTTGCAATGCTGCAATGATATCTGTTTAGTGTTACCGTTCGTGGACATAAAAACCTGGGCTATCGTGATGGCCTTGCTCATATCTAGGGATTCGGCAGAGAGCAGTTTGCGAAGAATGACTTCGTGGCCAAATCTAAGCATGAAAAAGTCCTGCAACACTTCCCCCAAAAATCCAGTAAATACGCAAAGTCCCGCAAGGCGTTTTAGATCGGTGACATAGCTCACCACGTCCTGGCCATCGGAGCGGTGGTGCATATAAAAGTGATACCTGGCCATTAAGATGCTCTCCTTCGACTTGAGGTGTTCCCGAACCAGCGTGCACAACTCTTCATATGTCTTGTCCATTGGTTTCTTCGGTGTTAGCAGATTTTTGATGAGGCCATATATCATGGACCCGCAAACGGTGAGGAGAATCGCAGTTTCTGCCTTTTCCAGCTTGTTGGCCACGAAGTACTGCTCAAGACGCTCAATGAAGGCTTCCTGATCATCACCCTCAACAAATCTCTCAAGAATACCAATGGCAGCCATAATTGCGTGAAAGTTCGTGATCTGTTCCTCGTCGCCAATTGTTATGTTTAGAATAACTCCACGACTATATATCTTAAGCTCAAACTGTTGTGACCTTGGTCTCTTTATTGTAACTCTAGAGTGATGAGGCAGCATAGTAGACTGCCTTTTATACCTGCTTTCCCAGGGTGTGCAGGTGACCCTTGTGTCTCCCACAGGTGCGTCCCCTGGTGGCAAGTCTTACACATTGATAATGTTTACATACATAACAACTACCCTGGGGATGATCACACTGACACTGTCACTACCCTGAGGATGACCACACTGGCTGTCACTACCCTGAGGTTGACGTTCTGACTCTGCTGTTTGAAAGATATTGTTAAGATTCTGAGATCAGCAGTCTGTGGCACACAGCCCGTCAGCATCAATGACGCCAATCATCCAGCACTTCCGCCCCTCGCTTCGTGATTGTTTGAGAAGGGAGCTGTTGTCAGCCTCGTTAACGCAGTCTGCAGTAAGCTGCTCCTGGGTGTATAATTCCATCATCCAATTCCATTGTCTTGTTCCCATGACCAATGCCTTTGCGTACACTCTCTTACAGTAATTGAACCCTTTCCAAAAGAGGTTTAATAAGACTGTTACTGTTTAGATGACCGTTTGTGCAGTATTGTCACATATGAGCAATTGGCTGCCGTTACTACACAAGTGCCTTCACTTCCTGAGCGTCATGAACAACCCCGCAGCTGTCCTCGCCGCTCCTGATTAACGACACGCAGCTCAATGTTTTTAGTTGATGACTCGACGAGAATGTTTAATTAGTTGTGAGGTGACACTACTGGTGTCGACATGTCTGCTGTTTGAAAACTTGTCAGCGGCAACACATCCTTCTCCCACTCGCTCTCATTGCACCAGCTGTCACTTTTCTTCACCACTCTCTCTCTCTCTCTCTCTCTCTCTTGCCAGCTCATGGTTCTGATCAAAGCCTCATCAATTATTTATCAAGGCAGGGCGAGCAGGTGTTTGAGGGTCACAGAGGGGGGGAGACAAGGTCAGCTGGCAGCGCATCAAACTGATGGCCACCTTGGGAAATAGAAGTTTCCCTGCAGCGCCTCATGGCCCCCTCGTCATTTGTGGCCAGGCCATACAATCACTGCTCCTCCGGGAACAATTCCTGTCCCCCCACTGGTCACAGCTGGGCTGCTTTCAACAGGTGGGATGTACGACAAGCTGGCTAACTGAGCTTCCCTTATGCATTGTGTGCCCTGTCCTACGTGTTCACGACAGATCAAGGCAACACTGAATCACTTTCACCGTCATCACTGGTTGGTCTACTCATTGTGTAACCTATCCGCCATGTGACTGCAAATAGTCCTGACCACTTGCTGGTCAACAATCATATGCTGGTAGTTGAAGAGCAATCATTTTACTGGTAGTCTGCAAACACATCTGCATTATCTTACTATAGATTCCAGCAACAAGTCAAGCTACTGGGATATTGCAGTATAACTTACATCATAAGCTATCATACATCCTTGCACTGTACAAAGTTAAATGCACTTCAGTAACCCTCTCATACCTTCATTCCAGGGCTATAATGACCCCTTTTGCAAATCATAAATAACTGACTGTTCAATGATGCAGTGATCTGGATCCAGTTGAACCTGGATGCAATCCAATAAGGCACGCTCAGACTGCATTTACAGTTAATCTCCCTCTCTGAGCTAGTTTCAGAGCTCTGTCCCTCCCCAGACCTTTCTCAGAACTCTCTTCATATCTCAACTGCTCACAGAGCTTTCTCCCTCTCCAGGCTCTCCCCACTCGACTCTCAGAACTGCCATTGCAATGTGTATCATAGACAGTTACACTGTGTCATTCCTATGATCCTATTCAAAGATGGGCAGGGAGTTCTCCTGGCCAACATTTATGCTCCAACCAACATTGTTAAACAGCCATGGGGCAAAAACTCCTTGTAACACATTTTTGGATCTGAAATAGGTGCTATACATGGAGCGGGGAAGGCCTGATATAGGGCCTTGGGCCTCATTATTTGGGTGAGTTCCACCTCCATAGGGATCTTGCACATTTGGTAAGGATGTATTTCCGGTTGTTTGCCGGCAGTAGTCCGAAGTTAAGTCCCAGGAGGGGGAAGTAAAGTGACAATGAGGGTAGGGGTGATCAGGAGTACTGTGGAGCTGGGCATGCACTCCTACCCCTCTTGGCTCTACAGGAATGATTTTTTAACGTTTCTAAAGAAACCTCTACTTCTGTTGGTGGCCTCTACTTAAGCGACAGGGGCAGCAGACGTTGAAGAATCCTGAGTAAAATAGGCCTGGCTCTGTTACGCACATCCCAAACCAATTTCTGCCAGGGGGCTAAAACCAGCTTTAGGCCTCTCATTTACATTAGTAAGGTGTTAACGCTTGTTTTAGGCGGCTGCCACAGACGCCTGAAAAATGGCCCGACCCGATGTCGAGATGGACA
The DNA here is from genome assembly GCF_044704955.1 of Pristiophorus japonicus. Classification (NCBI taxonomy): domain Eukaryota; kingdom Metazoa; phylum Chordata; class Chondrichthyes; family Pristiophoridae; genus Pristiophorus; species Pristiophorus japonicus. The sequence goes on along the minus strand of NC_091984.1, from coordinate 213,066,583 downwards.
TCTTTCAGATGTCCAATGGGTGTGGAACGTTGGTCCCAGAAATTGGGCCTAATTGCATCTGTTTTGTGCCCATAAAACTGGCATAATGACATCCAATTTCTACCCCCATTTACCTCATTGGTAGTCACTTATCTCAGTGCTGTTTGTGTGACCTTGCTGTGCACAAATTGGCTGCTGCATTTCCCTACATTACAACAGTAAGTACGATGTTGAAGATTCAGAAATCACAGGGCGCAATTTAAACCTTTAGGAAGTTAGGATTAAGAAGGGAAGACACATGTGGAATAAGTCACCAGCGAAGATCACAGAAGTAGAAGGTTTTCCTACATTACAACAGTGACTACACTTCAAAAAGTACTTCATTGTCTGTAAAGTGTTTGGGACGTCCAGTGGTTGTGATAGATCCTATATAAATTATGCGAACTTTTCTTTTGGTTCAATAGATAATTGAATGTTTTCTTGCAGAAAGAAGGGAGCGAGAGATCAGGAGAGAAGGTGGGGGTGGGGTTCAGATATATCATAAGAAAGGAACTGCCTTTTTCGATCCAATTGTCTTTCCCTGTTCCTAGAAATATTTGTGCATTACAGAAGTGACACACAGTGGACCAATTCCAGATTTGGTACAACTCACCCAGGAATGTATAATATGTCAAGGTCAGATATGCATATTACGAAGAAATCCAAAGAAATAAATTGCGACCAGGCATCTGGTGATAGTCCCAAAAATCCTCCAGAAAGCAACTGAGCAAATGAGTGAGAATCTTATTTTTCTTCTCATTTCCTCTCTTGAAGGTGCTGACTCTGGCTGCGGTTCAAATCTTCGGTTGCAGCAAGCATTTGGCATCTCATCCAAATGGTCATTCTTTGTGAAAGAAAAAAAGAAAGAAAGAAAGAAAGAAAGAAAGAAAGAAAGAAAGAAAGAAAGAAAGAAAGAAAGAAAGAAAGAAAGACTGACTTACATTTATATATCCAATAAGGCATGCTCAGACTGCATTTACAGTTAATCTCCCTCTCTGAGCTAGTTTCAGAGCTCTCTCCCTCCCCAGACCTTTCTCAGAACTCTCTTCATATCTCAACTGCTCACAGAGCTTTTTCCCTCTCCAGGCTTTGCCCACTCGACTCTCAGAACTGCCATTGCAATGTGTATCATAGACAGTTACCCTGTGTCATTCCTATGATCCTATTCAAAGATGGGCAGGGAGTTCTCCTGCCCAACATTTATGCTCCAACCAACATTGTTAAACAGCCATAGGCCAGAAATTCCTTGTAACCCGTTTTTGGACCTTTCATGACCACTGGACGTCTCAAAGTGCTTTACAGCCAATGAAGTACGTTTGGAGTGTAGTCACTGCTATAATGTGGGAAACCTGGACAGTGAGACTCAATAGGCTAATGTAATGTGGAGGGCATCAAAGCTAAAGCTGAATCTCACTTGGCATGCACACTTTTCACTGGTTAACGGTCAGGAGCAGAAACCCTGGCAAATTTTCTCTTTGTTAGTCCAGGTTCACTGTTGATATTGTAGCAGCAGAATTCTAGTCCTGAATTTTTTTAAGGGATCTGCCAGACTTCTACCATAACACTGGCAGTTCCCAATCACTATTGTAAGGGGTGGAAATTCAATCTGTCCCTCACAATGATGTAAAGGGCAGATCTGAGGGCAAGGGCTCACAATGTTGGGGGCTTTAGCTTTCCTGGCTTAGAAGGTGACATGGCACAACACTAGAAAGCAGTACACCGAGAGTTAGTAGAAATTCTGACTTCTAGATGAATGCAAGTGGGCCCCTGTTAGCGCGAATGTTTTCCTGGAAGAATCACTCGACACTCGGGGTCGGTTCCAACGGCAAAATGGCCTTTATTACGCCGGCGGGGAGAGAGCTTCTGGTTCAACTCCAGGCACTCCACTCCGCCGAACAAAGAAATTCAGCGATATTTATATGTTTTACAACAGTTCATTCCAGTTAATCAGCCCACATCGGCTGGACACAATCCAATCATAACAATTATAGATTACATATAGGTTTCTTTGGGCCAATAGAATTAACCCCGATACATCAAGAGGCTGCATGATCAGTTCGTGATGGTTGGGGCCGATTCATGTCCGTGTGATGTTCTCCAGGCCTCCTTATTTCCGTTACTCATGGGTTCCGCCGGTGCCTAGTTTCTTATCTTCAACATGGTTGCTAGGCACCCCATCTGGAGTCACTGAGTTGAGGACATTCCGTACTAGGTACCGCAGTGTTCTGTATGATATCTTGTCTCAAGTTGTTGATTCAAGACATTCCTGGTACCAGGCTCTGCAGGGTCAGCGCTCAGTCAGCAGTTGAACTAATTTGGCTAACCAAGCCCCCATCATGCTTTGCGAAACCCCCTGGCAGCCATTTTATATCTGGCTAACATTTTTAAATGTACATACATGTATACATATATTCAGCAGGTGCCTTTGCCTTTGAAAGTGCCCTACAACAATCCCCCCTTTCGGTAAGGGACTAATCCTAGTCTCCTTTAACCGACAACATAATTTGTTACTCTATTTATATTTTTATGTACCACCCGGTACTTCCTGCCTCAACGTGCTGGCCAGTCACATGGTTTCAGAAGTCCCGGTTGCTTAGATCAAATTGATATGGTTCAGATTCCCCTGTCCCTCTGCTGGACAAGTCTCTTTATTTACTTGAGCCCTTGTTCTAATACTCCTTTGTCGCGCATAATGCTTGTAGAATCAATATGCCATGATGACCCATGTTAGTGCTAAGACCAGCTGTATCCCTACCAGTATGTGTGATATTATTCTATTCCAGGGTGGATGTTTACGTTCATGCCCCAGTCCCAGACCCTCCTCCACCAACGCTGGTTTTGTAACTCTTGGTCAGTATCCTTCTCCAGTATTTCAATCTTTGTCTGTAGTTGGTGGTAGAGTCTGACAGACTGGTCTACTCTGAGTCTTAGTTCCCTTAATACTTCAACTAAATGTGAGATAGGGGCCTGCTCTAGCTCGTCATAATCCTGCAGGTGATTGTGGAGCTGATCGATGGCGTTAATGATTTTGGTGCCTCGGCGAGTGACCTGGATAATGCGGGCTTGTCCTATTGTGACGGGTCATAGGGGTGTGAAGCAAAAGTTTGGTTGCGAGATCTGGCATTGTAAGCCATTGTACCGATATGAATGTGCGATGGTAGGGACACAGTATTTCCCTTTGACCCGTAACCTGCTCTGGCAAAATGTGTGGGGGTAGGTACTATTTCCAATACGCATCCATCGGTTGGATTAAATCCACACTCGTCTAGTTCTCCCTGTCCCACTGGGTGAGGGCACACCGTAATGTCACCCGTCTACTTGCATCCCGTCAGGGAGATCCCATAGAGTGTGTTGTCTCTGCGGATAGAAACATAGAAACATAGAAAATAGGTGCAGGAGTAGGCCATTCTGCCCTTCGAGCCTGCACCGCCATTCAATGAGTTCATGGCTGAACATGCAACTTCAGTACCCCATTCCTGCTTTCTCGCCATACACCTTGATCCCCCTAGTAGTAAGGACTACATCTAACTCCTTTTTGAATATATTTAGTGAATTGGCCTCAACAACTTTCTGTGGTAGAGAATTCCACAGGTTCACCACTCTCTGGGTGAAGAAGTTTCACCTCATCTCGGTCCTAAATGGCTTACCCCTTATCCTTAGACTGTGACTCCTGGTTCTGGACTTCCCCAACATTGGGAACATTCTTCCTGCATCTAACCTGTCGAAACCCGTCAGAATTTTAAACGTTTCAATGAGATCCCCTCTCATTCTTCTGAACTCCAGTGAATACACGCCCAGTTGATCCAGTCTTTCTTGATATGTAAGACCCGCCATCCCGGGAATCAGTCTGGTGAATCTTCGCTGCACTCCCTCAATAGCAAGAATGTCCTTCCTCAAGTTAGGAGACCAAAACTGTACACAATACTCCAGGTGTGGCCTCACCAAGGCCCTGTACAATTGTAGCAACATCTCCCTGCCCCTGTACTCAAATCCTCTCGCTTATGAAGGCCAAAATGCCATTTGCTTTCTTAACCGCCTGCTGTACCTGCATGCCAACCTTCAATGACTGATGTACCATGACACCCAGATCTCGTTGCACCTCCCCTTTTCCTAATCTGTCACCATTCAGATAATAGTCTGTCTCTCTGTTTTTACCACCAAAGTGGATACCTCACATTTATCCACATTACACTTCATTTGCCCACTCACCTAACCTATCCAAGTAACTCTGCAGCCTCATAGCATCCTCCTCGCAGCTCACACTGCCACCCAATTTAGTGTCATCTGCAAATTTGGAGCTACTACATTTAATCCCCTCGTCTAAATCATTAATGTACAATGTAAACAGCTGGGGCCCCAGCACAGAACCTTGCGGTACTCCACTAGTCACTGCCTGCCATTCTGAAAAGTACCCATTTACTCCTACTCTTTGCTTCCTGTCTGCCAACCAGTTCTCAATCCACATCAGCACACTACCCCAATCCCATGTGCTTTAACTTTCCACATTAATCTCTTGTGTGGGACCTTGTTGAAAGCCTTTAGAAAGTCCAAATACACCACATCAACTGGTTCTCCCTGGTCCACTCTTCTGGAAACATCCTCAAAAAATTCCAGAAGATTTGTCAAGCATGATTTCCCTTTCACAAATCCATGCTGACTTGGACCTATCATGTCATCTCTTTCCAAATGCGCTGCTATGACATCCTTAATAATTGATTCCATCATTTTACCCACTACCGATGTCAGGCTGACCGGTCTATAATTCCCTGTTTTCTCGCTCCATCCTTTTTTAAAAAGTGGGGTTACATTGGCTACCCTCCACTCCATAGGAACTGATCCAGAGTCTATGGAATGTTGGAGAATGACTGTCAATGCATCCGCTATTTCCAAGGCCACCTCCTTAAGTACTCTGGGATGCAGATCATCAGGCCCTGGGGATTTATCGGCCTTCAATCCCATCAATTTCCCCAACACAATTTCCCGACTAATAAGGATTTCCCTCAGTTCCTCCTTCTTACTAGACCCTCTGACCCCTTTTATATCCGGAAGGTTGTTTGTGTCCTGCTTAGTGAATACCGAACCAAAGTACTTGTTCAATTGGTCTGCCATTTCTTTGTTCCCCGTTATGACTTCCCCTGATTCTGACTGCAGGGGACCTACGTTTGTCTTTACTAACCTTTTTCTCTTTACATATCTATAGAAGCTTTTGCAGTCCGTCTTAATGTTCTCTGCAAGCTTCCTCTGTTACTCTATTTTCCCTGCCCTAATCAAACCCTTTGTCCTCCTCTGCTGAGTTCTAAATTTCTCCCAGTCCCCGGGTTCGCTGCTATTTCTGGCCAATTGGTATGCCACTTCCTTGGCTTTAATACTATCCCTGATTTCCCTTGATAGTCACGGTTGAGCCACCTTCCCTTTTTTATTTTTACGCCAGATAGGGATGTACAATTGTTGTTGTTCATCCATGCAGTCTCTAAATGTCTATCATTGCCCATCCACAGTCAACCCCTTAAGTATATTTGCCAATCTATCCGAGCCAATTCACGCCTCATACCTTCAAAGTTACCCTTCTTTAAGTTCTGGACCATGGTCTCTGAATTAACTGTTTCATTCTCCATCCTAATTTAGAATTCCACCATATTGTGGTCACTCTTCCCCAAGGGGCCTTGCACAACGAGATTGCTAATTAATCCTCTCTCATTACACAACACCCAGTCTAAGATGGCCTCCCCCCTAGTTGGTTCCTGGACATATTAGTCTAGAAAACCATCCCTTATGCACTCCAGGAAATGCTTCTCCACCGTATTGCTTCCAGTTTGGTTAGCCCAATCTATATGCATATTAAAGTCACCCATGATAACTGCTGCACCTTTATTGCATGCGCCCCTAATTTCCTGTTTGATTCCCTCCCCAACATCACTACTACTGTTTGGAAGTCTGTACACAACTCCCACTAATGTTTTTTGCCCTTTGGTGTTCTGCAGCTCTACCCATATAGATTCCACATCATCCAAGCTAATGTCCTTCCTAACTATTGCATTAATCTCCTCTTTAACTAGCAATGCTACCCCACCTCCTTTTCCTTTTATTCTATCCTTCCTGAATGTTGAATACTCTTGGATGTTGAGTTCCCAGCCCTGATCATCCTGGAGCCACATCTCTGTAATCCCAATCACATCATATCTGTTGACATCTATTTGCACAGTTAATTCATCCACCTTATTACGGATACTCCTTGCATTAAGACACAAAGCCTTCAGGCTTGATTTTTCAACACTCTTTTCCTTTTAGAATTATGATGTAGTGTGGCCCTTTTTGTTTCTTACCTTTGTTTACTCGGCCTTCCACTATTGCTTTTTACCATTCTACCATCTGTTTCTGACTCCATATTACTTCGCCCTGTCTCACTGCATAGGTTCCCATCCCCCTGCCGTATTGTTTAAACACTCCCGAACTGCATTAGCAAATGTTACGCCAAGGACATCAGTTCCAGTCATGCCCAAGTGCAGATCGTCCCTTTTGTACGGGTCCCACTTCCCCCAGAACTGGTTCCAATGTCCCAGGAATTTGAATCCCTCCCTCTTGCACCACTGCTCAAGCCACTGCGGTCAGATAGTAATGGAGGGAGGTGTTTTCCGGTATGATCCCGATATTCTCCAGTTGATAGAGGGAAAACAGTCCTGAGTCTTGTGTGACTATAGGTATCATCAGGGCTATTCCCACTCCTGCAGCTTTGCCCATTAGGCAGTTTGGGATCACTGGGTATACTCTGGTTAGTCCCTTCAGAGTGCAATTATCCAGTGTCCCCTTCAGTTTGGCTAGCTGAGCCAGATGTGGGCTGTCTATCCATTCTGGCAACTCCCCCCTTTGGATCTGATCGAGGTTGTGCCGTATCTGTTCCACCATCCATAGGCCATAAGCGTGACAGAATCTCTCTCTCTGTCAATAAGGTGATTGATTGTTTTTGCGTGAGCTCCCAGGACCGAGATGCCATCCAATTGGATTTCGGCACCCTCTCTTCCTAGTTCGGCTTGATCTTCCTGATTCTGCTTTACCCTTTCTAATAATCCCTTCATCACCCCTTTAAGCTGCCACCCTTTCATTTGGCCTTTGTATGTCCAGTGAGTTTACTATGGAGGTTCCGGCATTAAAACCGGTAGCAACATCATTAACTATTTTCCTCTTAGTCCTATGAACTGGCTCCTGTCCTCGGAATCTACTGGCACCCATGGTATCGGCAGCCTGCTTCATTACAACTTTACTTAATACATTATACATTTTTCTTGCCTGCTCTGTACAATATTCCCGCATCTGTGTACCTGAGATATTGATCAGGACAGGCACAATTTCATAAGATAAGAACATAAGAACATAAGAATTAGGAACAGGAGTAGGCCATCTAGCCCCTCGAGCCTGCTCCGCCATTCAACAAGATCATGGCTGATCTGGCCATGGACTCAGCTCCACTTACCCGCCCGCTCCCCATAACCCTTAATTCCCTTATTGGTTAAAAATCTATCTATCTGTAACTTGAATACATTCAATGAGCTAGCCTCAACTGCTTCTTTGGGCAGAGAATTCCATAGATTCACAACCCTCTGGGAGAAGAAATTCCTTCTCAACTCGGTTTTAAATTGGCTCCCCCGTATTTTGAGGCTGTGCCCCCTAGTTCTAGTCTCCCCTACCAGTGGAAACAACCTCTCTACCTCTATCCTGTCTATCCCTTTCATGATTTTAAATGTTTCTATAAGATCACCCCTCATCCTTCTGAACTCCAACGAGTAAAGACCCAGTCTACTCAATCTATCATCATAAGGTAACCCCCTCATCTCTGGAATCAGCCAAGTGAATCGTCTCTGTACCCCCTCCAAAGCTAGTATATCCTTCCTTAAGTAAGGTGACCAAAACTGCACGCAGTACTCCAGGTACGGCCTCACCAATACCCTATACAGTTGCAGAAGGACCTCCCTGCTTTTGTACTCCATCCCTCTCGCAATGAAGGCCAACATTCCATTCGCCTTCCTGATTACCTGCTGCACCTGCAAACTAACTTTTTGGGATTCATGCACAAGGACCCCCAGGTCCCTCTGCACCGCAGCATGTTGTAATTTCTCCCCATTCAAATAATATTCCCTTTTACTGTTTTTTTTCCCAAGGTGGATGACCTCACACTTTCCGACATTGTATTCCATCTGCCAAACCTTAGCCCATTTGCTTAACCTATCCAAATCTCTTTGCAGCCTCTCTGTGTCCTCTACACAACCCGCTTTCCCAATAATCTTTGTGTCATCTGCAAATTTTGTTACACATTATGTTCATGCTTAACATTATCATACAATAGTTCACCCTCGTTGGACAGCACGATCCCATTTTCCGGTCCCCTTGTAATTGTTGGACATGGCATTTCCATGGGCAATTGTGGTGGTTCTTATGGGGCGCGGTGTCAGAGGGGGTGAGAAGCATACATACAACGATATTGCGGCAGCCTCTACCTCCTCATAGTATCCACACAGCCCCACCCGCTTTCTGCGAGTGACTGATGGTTGTGGCTGGACAGGAAGTGTGCAAATTATTCCAAAGGTACATTCATCGGGCCCCCCGGCCTCCCTTCGTCTAATGCAACTGTTCCTTGTACCCGTGGAGCATTGCACACATATTCTATTCTTATCCGGATTCACTTGCAGCCACGCGTTAAAATAAGTTCTGTCCTTGCTCCAGTCCTTGGCTGCTGGAATGCATATTCCGTCAGTAAAATTTAACAAAACTCCATAGTTCATGTGATTGTCTACTTCCAGCGTGCGCTGTAGTCCATCAGTATCCTCCTGAATGTGTGCGTGGGCCTTAAGATTCCCAGTATCATGAGTCCCCCGAGTTGAAGTCGCCACTGTGGTCCCATCTTGGTGAGTGTTTTATCTGCAAATTTTAAACAGATAGCCTGGTCGTCACCAGGTGTTAGGTTCTGGTCTACTTGTGTCGCGGTCGCTCTGTGGAATCGGAGGCAAGGGTTAGGTTATCCATATTCTTTATAGTCGTACCATCTCTATCACTTCATGTCCCTTTCTGGGCTGCCGTCGATTTTGCATTTGAGCCTGCTGTGCTCGAGCCTGCACGATGACCCTTCTAAATATTATCCAAACTCCAATCAACACCAATGCCTCCAAACATCGCAGTCTGGTTTACTGTTAGGTTGGGTTTGTGGACTACACGTACCCACCGTGGGGTACATTGGCTCTATTGCCATAGGTGATGGTGCTATGACTGCGCACTGCACTATCCGTCTGGTCCCGTTTTTTAAAATCTCTTCCAGCCTATTTATCTTAGCTTTTAACTCTTGACCAGCGAGTTTGTTTTATTTTTATTCTGACTACCCCACCATTTCCTCTGTCTGTCAGGTGAGTCTTCTTTATTTTATTAAGAAATTCAAATTAGTAAGTTCCAGTGTAAAACAGCTGTCAATGGAAAGGGTTAACTCCTTTACAGGTTTGTAAGAAGGCCTGATGTCATTACATGACTTTGCGTAATCATCCAAATCTTTGTGCCTTCAAAACTTGCTTAGAAATTAGGAATCTGTTAAAACAGCAGAAATCATTAGTAAAGTGGTCATAATAACAGTCTTCTCATCGGGAAAGACAGCATTTTAGATTAAACTCCAATTTTTTCTTAACTTCTAATTCAAGTACTTGCGAAATATTTTTTTTTAACGAGAGCACACATTTTTAATAGCTATTTTGTTTACTGAAATCCAATTTTCACACAAGCTGTATACATTCCAACATTTCGTTTTTTTTTACAGTCCCGTTCACTGGGCAAATCTTGTGTTTTATTTCTCTCTCTGCTGAGTTCGCATAGCTTAGATCTTTTTGCCTCGTTATTTTCAAAACCCTCCTGCTTGTTTAGATTGTTCGGGACTTTTCTTGATAAACAACGTCCATTTTGGAAATCTTTCAAACTGTAGTGAAACCTTCTCGTAATTTAAAATCATTATCAATGTAGAGTGTCTTTTACCTCCAATTTTTTTTTCTTTTCCCAATTAAACCAATATCTTTTTCACAGCCAATATCAACTAGTATTGAGTAAGTTATGTCTTTTTCCATCGCAAACACCTTTTTTTTTAAAGAGATCAGATTTAACTTTTTGTTTTCAATGTTTCGCATTTTGTTTTGCCTTTTTTTAACCAGTGGTACCTGAAACCTTCACAACAAAATTAACTCTTCACTGTTCCCATCCTAGTTTCTGCTCCCCTTTTGTAGAATTTGTATTTATTGTTGAATTACAAAATGTCAAATATGGTAATACTGTTTTTTTTGTGCCTAACTTCTGTTTTAGAAGCTGATCAAAAACTCTAATCTTGTGCTCTGTAACTTCAATTTTGTGGTACTATATCTCATAAATTACATCTTTTTTAAGCTTCAGCTTCTGACACAGTATGTGTACTTTTATTAAAAAGGCTTCCAAACCCAAGATTTTCCAATACAACCAAAATGTTTATCAATGAGAATCACCTGAAATATCTCAAAATCCCAATTCAAATATTGTACTGCCAATCTGTTATTTAAAAATCTCTTCACTGAGCTAGAAGCTTTCGCGTCAAGGTTTTACACAAAGGAAAAATGGGAGCGTACTTCCCCAGCCTGCAGCCTCGAGACACCCACACAGGCTTCTTTTTTTTAAAAGGCATTACAGCTTCCCTTCTCTGTTCTTTATCTCATTCCTAGACAGACATTCACAAAAGTCTTCTTTCATTCAACAAAGTTTATTGTTTAGCTGGCTCTATTCTTGGATCCATACTTCTCTTAAGATTATCACTATCAGGTTTTTTTTAAATTTCTTACATATTGATTAACTTCCTCTGTTAATTTGACATGGGCTCGAAGAGTCAAGACCACGGCTTTCTCATCTTTATCTTTCTTTTCCTTCTCCCACCATTCCCGCTGATTTGCTGGCGGGTCCTGGGAGTCCCATCCTGACTTAATCATCTTCTCAATTAGTTTCTTTTGTTTTTCCGCCAGGTGGCGGGTAAGGGACCCTTCTGGTCCCCACTCGAGGTTACTTGCTTTATTGGCCATTCCTGGGTAGGACTAGAACCATTAGGAATCTACTCTCAGAGGTCCGCTTTCTACCTAGCGTAACTTGTAGTAGACCGTCTCCTGGCTACTGTCAGGTCACAAGTTCTGTATTACACAAACTTATACAATTCTTAAATTGCATTTAAGCAATTCCCGCAGTGCCCAAGCCTCCTTAATGACTACCTACCACCGTTTTGTCTGTTGGTCCGACCCTGTTCACAGGTTTGGTTTCCGTTGGTCGCTGTGCACCGCCTGGTCCCCGAGGTATATTTTCAAATCACACTACTGGGTCCGGGAAGTGTCGCTCGGTATCACGATCCCACGGTCTAAGTGTGTTCCCTACACCTACTTAGTTCCTGGCTGTCACGTGGGACAAAAGTCCTCTTAATTCAGGCTCAGGCTAGGCGTTTGAGATATTAGACCATCTCATTGTGTCGATCAACTGGCTTCCACCTTCCACACTCTTTATAATAACATTTTTTTAAAACTCACCCGGGTTTTTCCAAGGGCATCCAGTGACTCCAGGAAATCCTGCTGACTACGCCACTGTTAGCGCGAATGTTTTCCTGGAAGAATCACTCGACACTCGGGATCGGTTCCAACGCCAAAACGACCTTTATTACGCCAGCGGGGAGAGAGCCTCTGGTTCAACTCCAGGCACTCCACTCCGCCGAACAAAGAAATTCAGCGATATTTATATGTTTTACAACAGTTCATTCCAGTTACTCAGCCCACATCGGCTGGACACAATCCAATCATAATGATTATAGATTATATATAGGTTTCTTTGGGCCAATAGAATTAACCCCGATACATCAAGAGGCTGCATGATCAGTTCATGACGGTTGGGGCCAATTCATGTCCGTGTGATGTTCTCCAGGCCTCCTTATCTCCGTTACTCATGGGTTCCGCCGGTGCCTAGTTTCTTATCTTCAACATGGTTGCTAGGCACCCCATCTGGAGTCACTGAGTTGAGGATATTCCGTACGAGGTACCGCAGTGTTCTGTATGATATCTTGTCTCAAGTTGTTGATTCAAGACATTCCTGGTACCAGGCTCTGCAGGGTCAGCGCTCAGTCAGCAGTTTAATTAACTTGGCTAACGGAGCCCCCATTATGCTTTTCGAAGCCCCCTGGCAGCCATTTTGTATCTGGCTAACATTTTTAAATGTACATACATGTATACATATATTCAGCAGGTGCCTTTGCCTTTGAAAGTGCCCTACACAGCCCCACTGGAAGAGGCCAGGGAAGGAGCCTGGACCACTGAAGAAGGTGAATGTGCCCCATTAGACAAGGGGATGAGAGGGATCTGGATGGGGTCTTGGTGGGGGGGAATGGTCTGGGCATCTCCTTCCTGTGAATTTTCTGGTCATATAGGTCAGGCGGTTACTAGAGGCGCACCCGCAGTGGCACAGGTGCTTGATACAAATGCTGGGATCGGAGCCCATGGATTTTCAGGGCCTCCCTCTTCCCTTTCATTCAGAAAGACTGTCAGATTTGTGATCCCTGCTAAAATAAGGAACGCAGCAGAAACCAATGGCATCGTTTAAGTTTTACCGAAGAATGTGAAGCATTTGTGAAAATAAGCAGGCAGGTGACAGATAAAGTTTAATACTGACAGATGCACAGTGTTGTGCATGGGATGAAATATTGCACAACATGAATTCAAAATGAGCGGAATAAAATTAGTACATGGTGACCCAGAAAGAAGTCTGGAAATAACAGTGGACTCATCATTGTCAATGTGTAACAAAAGCTAACAAGATGCTGAGATATAGAGCAAGACAGTGGAATACAGGTTTACTGAGGTTGTGCAGAGACTGTACGATGCATTGATCAGACAATACTTAGAGCACTGTGTAATGCCCTTGCCACCACACAATAAAAGGGTTATTCAAGCAGTGGAGAAGTTGTACATTAAAAAAGGTTGAAAAACTCAATCTTTATAGCCTTGAGAAAGATATTGGAGGGGGGCTTCGCTGAAGTGTCTAAAATATTAAATGATGTAAAGGAAATCCTAATTTTATTTTGAAAGAAGGCTGGATAATAGAATCGAATAGTTGAGCCAAATGTATAAATATAATGAAAAAACAGAACAGATCTCAATAGGACTTTTTTCACACAAAGGGTGATAAATGTATGGAATAATCTGGCAGACAGGGAATAGATACAGAGGAGCAGTTTTTCCAGTCCCTGTATCTGGGTGCCAGGTAGCATGGACATACCAGCAACCCACCTGTACTTCTGGGTTCAAGTCATTACACTACCACTGATGTTTTCTTGGCACAGACCCACTTCTTGGCAGGACCTTGAGCCTGGAAATGGGGATGGGAATCCAGTTACTGATGCATGCCTATAGAGAGTCCAAAAGCACAGTCAAAAGCCCTCCAGTCCCAAGCCCTGTCCCTGGAAGAAAAAAGGACTTATCTTCGGCCCTCCTCTGTTCTTTGTGGCTTGCCCCTCTGTGATCCTCTAATCAGAGAGGCCTCAGGCCCAGCCATGTTGTGCAGTCAACCTCCAACAGAAGATGCTGCATTCCTTTTGGTGTTGCAGTTCTCGAACTGCTGCACATCAGACTTCCCAATCTATCTTGACTGCCTCTAGTTATTTTCCCTTCCTTCTAGATATTTATTAATTTCATCCTCATGTCTTGTTAGAAACTCATTAGAAAAAAATCAGGTGTATGTTAGAAGAGGCAAGATAGTAGCCAGGATAGAAAGTTGTGTGTTGTTTGCGTATCTTCGCAGCGAATAGTTGAGGCAGAGACCATTTCATCATTTAAGGAAAACATAGATGAACATTTGAAGCAAAGACAGGTAGAGGGCTATGAAGGCAGAGTGTGACAGTGGAATAAAACTGAAAATGCTTCAAATATTCAGCAGGTCAGGCAGAATCTGTGGAGAGAGAAACACAGTTAACCTTTCAGGTTAATGACCTTTCCTCAGAACTGGACCTGAATCTTCCAGTGCATTTCTCTCTCTATCTCGGAACCCGCTTTGGTTTATCTCCATCTTTAAATGAATTTATAAACACTTTCAGAAGGACAGATTTGTCATTTTGCTGGAAATACCAGTTAAGAGAAAATCTTGTGGACACATTTACACTGACCAGAGCAACACTTATGATGGGAGACGTGAAAGCTAGAGCTTGGAGAAAAAATCGATTAAAAGAGACATAACAGAGTTGCTCAAAATTATTAAAAGGCTCGAGAGGATAAATGGTGAAAAATTATTTCTGGTGATTGGTGAATTGGCAACAAAGCGAATACCTCATGGTCAGGAAGCATAAAGGGGGAACATATAAAGAGTGTAGAATGTAAGGTAGTCAAGTTTGCTGATGATACAAAGATAGGTGGGAAAGCAAATTGTGAGGAGGACACAAAAATCTGCAAAGGGATATAGATAGGCTAAGTGAGCGGGCAAAAATTTGGCAGATGGAGTATAATGTGGGAAAATGTGTGGTTATCCATTTTGGCAGAAAAAATAGAAAAGCAAATTATAATTTAAATGGAGAAAAATTGCAAAGTGCTGCAGTACAGAGGGACCTGGAGTCCTAGTGCATGAAATACAAAACATTAGTATGCAGGTACAGCAAGTAATCAGGAAGACAAATTAAATATTGGCCGTTATTGGAAGGGAGAATAGAGTATAAAAGCAGATAAGTCCTGCTACAACTGTAAGGGTATTGATGAGGCCACATCTAGAGTACTGTGTACAGTTTTAATCTCCGTATTTAAGGAAGGATATACTTGCATTAGAGGCTGTTCAGAGAAGGTTCACTAGGTTGATTCCGGGGATGAGGGGGTTGACTTATAAAGATAGGTTGAGTAGGTTGGGCCTATACACATTGCAGTTCAGAAGAATGAGAGGTGATCTTATTGAAACATATAAGATAATGAGGGGGCTCGACAAGGTGGATGCAGAGAGGATATTTCCACTGATAGGGGAAACTAAAACTAGGGGACATAGAATAAGGGGCCACCCATTTAAATCTGAGATGAGGAGGAATTTCTTCTCTCAGTGGGTTGTAAATCTATGGAATTTTCTGTACCAGAGAGCTGTGGAGGCTGGGTCATTGAATATATTTAAGGCGGAGATAGACAGATTTTTGAGTGCTTAGGGAGTAAAGGGTTATGGGGAGCGGTCAGGGAAGTGGAGCTGAGTCCATGATCAGACTCCCTAAGCAGAGCAGGCTCGAGGGTCCAAATGGCCTACTCCTGCTCCTATTTCTTATGTTCTTATGTTCTTAATGCATTACCACAAGTGGCTATTGAAGCTGAGATAATCATGACATTTATGAGAGAATTAGCTAACACTTGACAAAGAAAAATGTGAAAGGGTGCCAAGAAAGAGCAGGGAGGTGCAATTAGATAGCTTTTGTGTGGATACAGAGGGGTTCATTTTAACTTAAACTAACCTTTCCAACAGAATGTAAAATTCAGCAGGGTGTAAAATAAATGGCCTCCTTCTGTGCTGAATGATTTAATGCAATGTATTTCTAATATTCAAAAGCAAAATGATCGACTGTGCTCGATCTCAATTTAGAAATATGGAAAATGATCAAGAACATTACAAAAGGCGGTATCAATATTTAGCTATAAAGCATAGAAGCCAGAAGCGTATTCAAATCTGGATTCAAATGCAACAGGTTATGCTTCATGAATCTATGGGGCTTCTTTGAAGAGGTTCCTAAATTTGAAGACGAGAGCAAACCATTGGATGCAATATATTGGTTTTCCAGAAGACATTGCTAAAGTTTAACACATAAAGCTTTTAAAGAAGATTAAGAGATGTGCATTACTGGAAAATTAGCTAGCTGGGTTTCAATTTATTTAACAATAGAAAACAGAAAATGATGATAAATGTAAAAAAAACTGTGTTGGGAGAAGTAATTAGTGAAGTAATGAATGGCTCTGTTCTGGGTCTCCTGATGTTTACGCAACTGATAGCAATATGGAGGAGGATAAATCTGTAATATTATAAAATGAGTTGATAATGCCCAGCAACTCAGGTAGAGGAGATTAATAGAATTCAAAAGGGTCAAGAGAAATCTAAGTGAATGGTTCAAGGAATGAGGGATGAGGGACTTCAGTTATGTGGATAGACTGGAGAAGTTGGGGTTGTTCTCCTTAGAGCAGAGAAGATTGAGAGGAGATTTGATAGAGGTGTTCAAATCACGAGGGGTCTGGATAGAGTAGATAGAGATAAACTGTTCCCATTGGCAAAGGGTCGAGAACCAGAGGACACAGATTTGCGGCGATTGGCAAAAGAACCAAAGGTGACATAAGAAACATTTTTTTTACACAGTGAGTGGTTAGGATTTGGAATGCACTGCCTGAAAGGGTGGTGGAGGCAGACTCAATCATAGCTTTCAAAGGAGAGTTGGATAGGTACCTGGAAGAAAGGGATTTGCTGGGCTTACGAGAAGGGGGCGGGGGAGTGGGACTGGCTGAGGTGCTCTTGCAGAGGGCTGGCGCATGCTCAACATTCCGAATGGTCTTCTTCCATGCTGTAACCTTTCTATGGGCCCAACATTGGCCATGACTTGCATCAATTTTTTTGGAGTAAGTTGTTTTTTCTGGCGTAAGTTATAAAATGCCATTTTCCCCCCAAAATTTGCGTCAGTAAGGTACAATTTTTTATTTTTAGGTCAGTTTTTTTTCCAAAAGGGGGCATTTCCAGACACTTACGCCAGTTTTGGCCATTTATGCCACTTTGGCCCGCAAAAACTTACTCCAAATCCACTTAGGTCAGCGTATGTGGCCAGCAGTGAAAAACCATGCGGGCAGTGAAGAAAAAGCAGCGCACATTCGGCAGACATTAGGGCACGGATAGTGTTAAAATGCTAATAAAAATGAAGTAAATCCTACCGGAGAAAAGAGAGCTGCTGGCCACAATGTCATGGTTGGGGGGGGAGAAGAGGGGGTAGCCAGAGAGAGAGAGAGAGAGATGCTGGTATACAAAACACTCTTTCTCTCCCCCCAACCCCTCAAAACTCTCCTCCACCCCCCCAATATACTCTTTCTCTCCTCCCCCCAAAAACTCTCCTTCTCACCGCCCTCCCCCAAAACTCTCCTCCTCCCCACTTCGCCCCCCCCCCCCCAATCAAAAGTCTCAAGCACAGCCACTAAATAAAAAATAGAACCGAAGTCCTACCTCGTCCGTGAACTCAGCGGGCTGGCCGGCCAGGGTACAGCGATTTCAGGCATCCCTTTGGCCGGGGATAGGGGCTGTGAGCACCGGGTCCTGCTCACAACCCACAAGAACTCACTGAGTATGCGCGCAGGTGCCAGTAGTGCTTTCTGCGTTGGCCTGTTGCTCAGCCCCTCCCTTCAGTCTCCACGCCACAACACGACTCCGGGGACTCCGAAGAGTGGCCAGGATGGGGCTCCTTTTTTCTGGCGCTCTTTTCAGCGCGCAAAGTCGGCGCGCTTCAGGTCAATATGCCGAAAAAACAGCTTGGGCAATGTTGGGCCCTATGATTCTATATAGCAAATGGCAGGTGGAATTAATGTAGAAAGAGACATCATCAGCAGTTCCTGATTACTAGCGAATAACTCCTGTTGGAAAGCACATGTGTAAGCAGTAGGTGAAACTGGAAGCATGAAATGTGTGCACAATGAATGGGTATCCATGTGAATGGTAGAGAAGAAAAGGGTATAGGTTGTGGCTATTGACCATTCACTGAGAATATCCAGCCAACATTAGACTGCTGTTAACAAGGCTAATCAGATACTGGGATGCATCTCAAAGGCACTGGATTACTTTGATCAAATGGAAATCAGTCAAAATAATTTTAGCCTTATACAACTCATGGGCTTGTACTTCTCCCTCAGTGATGCCTTTATCACATTGAGGATTGACTTTTCTAATGCTTGCCTTGCTGACTTCCCTGTCTCCTCCTCCCACATCCTACAACTTATTTGGAACAGAACCTACATTCTCTCTCACATATCGTGCCATTCTTGCTAATCTCCATTGGCTCTCTGTGTCCCAGCAAACTGATTCAAAGATTGTCATTGTTTCCAAATCCCTCCGTGCCAACGTCCAACCCTACCGCAGGGACCTTCTTCAGCCGGGGTCTCTGCATGCAACCCTCCACTCCTCTCACTCTGAGCAACTTCTTCAACACAAAAGCAAAATATTACGGATGCTGAAATCTGAAATAAACACAGAAAATGCTGGAAATCTCAGCGGGTCAGGCAGCATCTGTGGAGAGAAAAACAGAGTTAATGTTTCAGGTCATTCCAATTCTGATGAAGGGTCAGCGACCTGAAACATTAACTCTGTTTTTCTCTCCACAAGTGCTGCCTGACCTGCTGAGATTTCCAGCATTTTCTGAGCAACTTCTTGTTCCTTGCTCCCTCTACTCCACCATCAATGGCCGTTCTTTCAGCCACCTTGTCACTGCCTTCTGGAACTCCCTCTCTAAATCCTTCTCCCTGCTGCTTCCCTTTCTGCTTTCAAAAGCCTCCCAAAAACGTTCTCTACGACCATGTTTATTGTCCCCATCCATTTTCCATTTCCGATTTCTCATTTGCTATTGTCTACCTTTCCTCTCAGCCCTGTAAAATGCTCTATTACTTTATGTGAGGACCACTAAAGACATGCAAATAGTTAGTGAGGTTTAATTTGGAATGCTGTTTGAAGTTTTCAGCAACCACTTTCCTAAATTCAGAGATGTATTGGTGAGGGTTCAGGGCACAATGAGGAAGATGAAGATGTTGATGTGAGGATTCAGAATGCTGATATTTGAGGAAAGGCAGAATTTGTTTTCATTCGAGAAAAGAAAATTGAGGAAGACATGATCCAGATATGTAAAATGCTGAGATACAGAGAATACTGTAGATATAAGGAGGTTATATAATTTAAACCGTGGCAGTAGGATTAAATTGATTTGAAAAACACAGATTTGTGTCTCTTCACATTACAAATGCATCTCTCACTCCCCATTAATAGATTGGCAGTGGATGGGCATGGAGAAAACTCTGGGGGATTGAAGAGTAAAAGTACTATGTAGCACATTAAATTTGCAATTAATACGATACATTATCCTATTCGAGATTTAATGTGTTACCAACACAACACTGAGGAGCAATACAAAAATTAGCAGAATTATTTCCATCCTGAGGTACATGGGGCTTCACATTAAGCATTTGCAGTATTTTACATATAAAGAGGGCCCCATCATCCTAATTATCCTGCTTACATGGCCACTTTTGCTACTTTCTCCAATGGTCTATCTGACATTAAAACTTGGAAGTATCGAAATTATCTCCGGTTTAATGATGGCTCTTGCATGACCTGCATGACTCTGGGCTTGGCTTGATTGACCTCTGGACACGTCAAGAGATCTGAAACATCAATGTAGTGCTCAACCCCAAGCTTTCTTCCACTCCACAATATTACCCACCTCTGCTCACTAAATCCTAATCTCTGCATTCATCATTTAGAGGCTTGGCTTCTCGGTACTCTTCTGGTTGGTTTTCCACTTACACTGTCCACAAATAAGGATTCATTCTAAAGCTGCTGCCCGTGTCCTTACCTGCAATAAGTCCATCATTCCCATCATTCCTGGCTGTCTGTAATCCAGCAAATTTAACTTCAAGATGTTGCCTCTGCTTTCAAATTGCACCATGACCTCTCCTCACCCTCCCTTTGCACCCATCTCCAGCTATACAGCCTCCTCCTCTGATATTGGGCTGCTGCTTGTTCCCCATTCCTTCCAGTCCACCACAGGTGGCTGTTCTCCCAGCCCATTGCTCTCCTGCCTTATAAAATCTCTCCCTTTCTGATTTCAAAACCCTTCCCTTTAAATGTACCTGTTCCAAACATATTCCCTTTCCTTCCTGGTTGGTCTTTGCTTTTGATTCTGTTCAGAGCATTGGGGTATCTTTCTACATGAGCACTACAAAAATACAAATTAATGTTTTCAAAAATCAAGTTCTTGTGATAGTAGTCGTAACAACAGCTATCAGTTATTGTTTATTTATTCATTCATTTATTTAGTCAGTCAAAGAATTGTCTGGGGTTTCTGACTCAGTCTGTGCCTGAGAGTTAATGATGTCTAAATTCAGCTCGCTGAACAGTCTGATATCAATGACCTTTGATTATATTAGCATTCACACTATCAGAATCTGAGGCCAGCAACGAGGGAGATCGGGGCCAGCATCGAGGTTGTGACTCGAGGCCATCATCGAGGGAGGTCAGGGCCAGCATCAAGATCGGGCCCATGCAACAGAGTCTGGTCTCCAATTGTTTTGGGTCCCCTTGCCATTGGACCAAGACCTTGCTCTGTCAAGTTCGTGTGGTAGGTGGTGTGCAACGGCCACCCCAACTTAAAAGAATTCATGTCACCCTTTAAAATGAAGTTGAGGACCTGGAACATTAGGATCCTCATGGATAACACCAAAAGCGACAGACCTGATTGTCACACTGCTATCATTGCCCAGTAACTCAGACGCTTCAACATTGGCATCATCGACCTGAGTGAGGCATGATGGGCAGGAAAAGGCCAGCTGAAGGAACAAGGTGGTGGATACACCTTCTTCTGGAAAGGCAAACCAGAAGAAGAACGGCGTCTCCATGGAGTTGGCTTGGCCATCAAAAATGAGCATTGTGTACGTCCCAACCCTGGAAGCTATGGAAGAGGCCAAAGAGGAATTCTACTCTAGCTTTGAACAATCCCTGTTCCGAGTTCCAACGGGCAACAAGTTGATTCTCCTTGATGGTTTTAATGCCAGAGTTGGAAAGGACACAGACTTCTGGAGAGGTATGATTGGCAGGGAAGGAGTAGGGAAAACCAACTCCAATGGTATCCTTCTCCTGACGAAATGCTTAGAACATGATCTTGTCATAACCAACACCTTGTTCGTCAGAGAGACAAGTACAAGGCCTCATAGCAACACCTTTGTTCCAGGCATTGTCATCTGTTAGATTACATCATTGTCCTATTGAGGGACCACAAGGACGTCCGCAACACCCGTGACAGGAGCGAATGACTGTTGGACTGACCACCTCCTAATCCGCTCTGTTATTTCCATCAACCTAGCCTCAAAATGGAGTGTAATATTGGAAAGTGTGAGGTCATGCACTTTGGCAGAAAAAAATCAAAGAGAAAGTTATTATTTAAATGGAGAAAGATTGCAAAGTGCCGAAGTACAGCGGGACCTGGGGGTACTTGTGCATGAAACACAAAAGGATAGTATGCAGATACAGCAAGTGATCAGGAAGGCCAGTGGTATCTTGGCCTTTATTGCAAAGGGGGTGGAGTATAAAAGCAGGGAAGTCTTGCTACAGCTATATAAGGTATTGGTGAGGCCACACCTGGAATACTGCGTGCAGTTTTGGTTTCCATATTTACGAAAGGATATACTTGGTTTGGAGGCAGTTCAGAGAAGGTTTACTAGGTTGATTCCGGTGATGAGGGGGTTGACTTATGAGGAAAGGTTGAGTAGGTTGGGCCTCTACTCATTGGAGTTCAGAAGAATGAGAGGTGATCTTATCGAAACGTATAAGATTATGAGGGGGCTTGACAAGGTGGATGCAGAGAGGATGTTTCCACTGATGGGGGAGACTAGAACTAGAGGGCATGATCTTAGAATAAGGGGATGCCCATTTAAAACAGAGCTGAGGAGGAATTTCTTCTCTGAGGGTTGTAAATCTGTGGAATTTGCTGTCTCGGAGAGCTGTGGAAGCTGGCACATTGAATAAATTTAAGACAGAAATAGACAGTTTCTTGAGCGATAAGGGGATAAGGGGTTATGTGGAGTGGGCGGGGAAATGGAGCTGAGTCCATGATCAGATCAGCCATGATCTTATTGAATGGCGGAGCAGGCTCAAGGGACCGTATGGCCTACACCTGTTCCTATTTCTTATGTTCTTATGTTCTTATAAAATTACAGCAGCAACAGAAATGCTGCCACAAAAAAATCAATGCTGGAGTTCTCAAAGACCCTGCAAAGAAAGCCCTATTTAGTCAATGCCTCATAGCCAATCTGACGATTCCCAATGAACCGGAGCCACGGAGTGTCTACAGTGCCTGGTCTGCCCTCAAGTCCAGCATAATTAGCACCTGTGAAGAGTAAACATCAAGACTGGTTCAATGAGAACGACCAGGAGATTCAGGAGCTAATAAATCGTAAACGCAATGCATTCTTGAATTGGAAACATCATCACAACTCAAGAGAAAAAAAACAGATCTACAGCCAACTGAAGGCTGAAGTCCAACAAAAAAACTTGTGAACTAAAGAACAGATGGTGGGTGGAAAGAGCGCAGGAGATCCAGCAACTAGCTGACAATCATGTGTGCGTGGATTCTTTAGCACAGTCAAGACCACCCATGGCCCAGGCACCCAAGGTCCTATCCCACTGAGAGCTAAGAACGGAGAGGTGCTCATCAAAGACAGTGAGACACTGGAAGGAGTACTTTCAAGATTTCCTTAACCAAGATTTTGTCTTTGATGTGAGTGTCCTTGACTCCATCCAACAGCATGCTACCTACCACTATCTCGGCACTATCCAGCCCAGCATGAGGTTGAAAAGGCCTTCCGACAGCTGAAAAACAACAAGGCTTCCAGAGCAGATAGAATCCCTGCCAAAGTACTTATACATGGCAGGGAAGTTCTCTTGGTATATGTCCATGACCTCATCTCTCTTATATGGAAGGAGGAGAACATGCCAACGGATTTTCTAGATGCCGTAATCGTGACCATCTTCAAGAAAGAAGACAAGTCTGATTGCAGTAATTACAGATGAGTTTCCCTGCTGTCTGCCACAGGAAAAATTATCACAAGAATCCTTCTCAATCATCCCCTCCCAGTGGCTGAAGAGCTCCTCCCAGAGTCGAAATGCGGATTCCACCCACTAAGAGGCACAACGGACATAATTTTCACTACGCGACAAATTCACGAAAAATATAGGGAGCAGCTTCAACCTCTGTACATGGCCTTTTTTGACCTCATAAAGGCCTTCGACTCTGTCAACTGAGATGAATTATGGATTGTCCTTCTCAAATTTGGCTGTCTTCAAAAATGTGTCACCATCCTCTGCCTGCTTCACGATGACTTGAAGCCATGATCCTTACCAACGGATCCACAACAGACCCAATGCAAGTGCAGACCGGAGTCATTGCACAAACGCTCTTCTCAATCTTTCTCACTGCAATACTTCATCTCACCTTTAACAAGCTCCCTGCTGGACTGGAGCTAACTTACAGGACAAATGGAAAATTGTTCAATCTCTGTCACTTCCAGTCCAGAACCAAGATTGTTCCAACCTCTATCATTGAATTACAGTATGCAGATGGCGCTTGCCTTTGTGCACTCTGAGGCCGAACTCCAAACCATCGTTGACACCTTCACTGAAGCATAGGAGAAACTTGGCCTTACATTAAACATCCGTAAGACAACGGTTCTCAACCTATCTGCCCCTGCCACACAGTACTGCCCCCCCGATTATCAAGATCCATGACGAGACCTTGGACAGTGTAGACCACTTTCCATACCTTGGGATCCTTCTGTCAACGAGGGCAGACATCGATGATGAAACCCAACACTGCCTTCAGTGTGCCAGTGCAGCCTTTAGTCATAAGAGGAAAAGAGTGTTTGAAGACCAAGATCTCAAATTGGGCACCAAGCTCATGGTCGACAGAGCAGTAGTGATACCCACCCTCCTGTATGCTTCAGAGACATGGACTATGTACAGTAAGCACTTCAAAGCACTGGAGAAGTACCACCAACGCTGCCTCCGCAAAATCCTGCAAGTACATTGGCAGGATAGGTGTACCAACGTCAGTGTTCTCTCAGGCCAGCATCCTCAGCATCGAGACATTGATCATGTTCAATCAGTTCCGATGGACAGGCCACATTGTCCGCATGCCTGATACAAGACTCCTGAAAGAAGCACTCTACTCCGAGCTCCGTCATGGCAAGCGAGTACCAGGAGGGCAGAAAAAACGCTTCAAGGATGCCCTCAAAGCCTCCTTGAAAAAATGTACCGACTCTTGGAAATCCCTGACCCAAGACCACCCAAAGTGGAGGAGAAGCATTCGAGAAGGCGCCAAACACTTTGAGCTTCTTCGTCGGGAGCATGCAGAAGCCAAGCACAAACAGCGGAAGGAGCGTACAACAAACCAAGCACCCCATCCACCCGTCTCTTCAACCACCACCTGTCCCACCTGTGACAGAGTTTGTAGATCCCGCATAGGACTCATTAGTCACCTTAGAACTCATTTTAGTGTGACAGCAAGTCATCCTTGACTCCGGGGGACTGCCTAAAATGTATTCATTCATGGGATGTGGGC
This sequence comes from Pristiophorus japonicus, assembly GCF_044704955.1. Lineage (NCBI taxonomy): Eukaryota > Metazoa > Chordata > Chondrichthyes > Pristiophoridae > Pristiophorus > Pristiophorus japonicus. The sequence continues at coordinate 213,042,198 of NC_091984.1, read as the reverse complement.
GTTGCTGGCAAGGCTAGCATTTACCCAGTTTTGCTCAGTGGTGGCACTCTTGCCTCTGAGTCAGAAAATTGTGGGCTCAACCCAACTCCAGCATCTTCAAGCACATTATTTAGGCTGACATTTCATTGCAGTACTGAGAAGTGCTGCATTGTCAGATGTGCCATTTTTTGGATGAGATGTTAAACCAAGACTCCATATTCTATTTAGCATAGTTATGGAAAAGGACAAAGATAGAATCAAATAATCATAGAATGGTTTGAGCACAGAAGGAGGCCATTCGGCCCATCGAGCCCATACTGGCTCTCTGCAAGAGTACCTTTTCCTTCGGTACTTATTCCAATACCCTTTTTAAAGCCACAATTGAATCTGCCTCCACCACCCTTTCAGGCAGTGTATTCCATATCATAACCAGTCGATGCATAAAAACGTTTTCTCTCATGTCGCCTTTGGTTCTTCTGCCAAATCACCTTAAACCTGTATCCTCTGGTTCTCGACCCTTCCACCAATGGGAACAGTTTCTCTCTATTTACTCTGTTTAGTACCCTCATGATTTTGAACACCTCAATCAAATCTCCTTTCAACCTTCCCTGCTCTAAGGAGAGCAACCCCAGCTTCTCCATTATATCCACGTAACTGAAGTCCCTCATCCCTGAACCATTCTTGTAAATCTATTCTGCACCCTCTCTAAGGCCTTCACATCCTTCCTAAAATGCGGCACCCAAAATTGGACACAATACTCCAGTTGAGGAGGCCAAACTGTATTTTATAAAAATTCATTATAACTTCCTTACTTTTGCAACATCTATTTATGAAACCCAGGCTCCTGAATGCTTTTTTTTAATCACTTTTTCAACCTGCCCTGCCATCTTCAACGATTTGTGCACATATAACGTAGGTGCCTGCACCTTCTTTAGAATGTTACCTTTGTTAATATTGCCTCTCCTCATCCTTCCTATCAAAATATATCACTTCACACTTTTCTGCATTAAATTTTATCTGCCATGTGTTCTCCCATTCCACCAGCCTGCCTATGTCCTCTTGAAGTCTATCACTATCTTCCTCACTGTTCACTATACTTCCAAGTTGTGAGCCATCTGCAAATTTTGAAATTGTGCCCTGTACACCGAGGTCCAGGTCATTAATATATATCAAGAAAAGCAGTGGTCCTACTCCCAACCGCGATGCCAGCCTCTTCCCGACCATCAGGCAGAGCAGTGGAAGGAAGGTAGTGCAGGGGTCCACTGCGGTCATGCCCTTCAAAATAGATACACCATTTTGGGTACTGTTGGGGGAGGTGACTCATCAAGGGAGGGCAGCAGAGCCAAGTTCATGGCACCATGGGTGGCTCTGCTGCACAGGAGGGCAGGAAAAAGAGTTGGAGAGCTATAGTGATAGGGGATTCTATTGTAAGGGGGATAGATAGACGTTTCTGCGGTCGCAACTGAGACTCCAGGATGGTATGTTGCCTCCATAGTGCAAGGGTCAAGAATGTCTCAGAGCGGCTGCAGGGCATTTTGGAGGGGGAGGGTGAACAGCCAGTTGTCATGGTGCATATAGGTACCAACGATATAGGTAAAAAATGGGATGAGGTCCTACAAGCTAAATTTAGGGAGCTAGGAGTTAAATTTAAAAGCAAGACCTCAAAGGTAGTAATCTCAGGATTGCTACCAGTGCCACATGCTAGACAGAGTAGGAACTGCACGATAGCTAAGATGAATACATGGCTTGAGGAGTGGTGCAGGAGGGAGGGATTCAAATTCCTGGGACATTGGAACCGGTTCTGGGGGAGGTGGGACCAGTACAAACTGGACAGTCTGCACCTGGGCAAGACCAGAACCAATGTCCTCAGGGGAGTGTTTGCTAGTGCTGTTGGGGAGGGGTTAAACTAATATGGCAGGGGAATGGGAAACTTTGCAGGGAGACAGAGGGAAGTAAAATGGGGGCAGAAGCAAAAGATGGAAAGAAGAAAAGTAAAAGTGGAGGGCAGAGAAACCCAAGGCAAAAAGCAAAAAGGGCCATATTACAGCAAAATTATAAAGGGACAAGCCTAAAGTTTCCATGCCTCAATGCAAGGAGTATTTGTAATAAGATGGATGAATTAACTGTGCAGGCAGCTATTAACGAATATGATATAATTGGGATTATGGAGACATAGCTCCAGGGTGACCAAGGCTGGGAACTCAACATCCACGGGTATTCAACATTCAGGAAGGATAGACAGAAAGGAAAAGGAGGTGGGGCAGCGTTGCTGGTTAAAGAGGAAGTTAGCGCAATAGTAAGGAAGGACATTAGCTTGGATGATGTGGAATCTGTATGGGTAGAGCTGCGGAATACCAAAGGGCAGAAAACGCAAGTGGGATTTGTGTACATACCACCAAACAGTAATAGTGAGGTTGGGGACAGCATCAAACAAGAAATGAGGGATGCGTACAATAAAAGTACAGCAGTTATCAAGGGTGACCAAACTGGTAGCAATACGGTGGACGAGGATCTCCTGGAGTGTATTAGGGATGGTTTTCTAGACCAATACGTCAAGGAACCAACTAGAGGGCTGGCCATCCTAGACTGGGTGATGCGTAATGAGAAAGGACTAATTAGCAATCTTGTTGTGCGAGGCCCTTTGGGGAAGAGTGACCATAATATGGTAGAATTCTTTATTAAGATGGAGAGTGACACAGTTAGTTCAGAGACTAGGCTCCTGAACTTAAGGAAAGGTAACTTCATTGGCATGAGACTTGAATTGGTGAGAATAGACTGGCAAATGATACTTAAAGAGTTGACAGTGGATAGGCAATGGCAAACATTTAAAGATCACATGGATGAACTTCAACAATTGTACATCCCTGTCTGGAGTAAAAATAAAATGGGGAAGGTGGCTCAACCGTGGCTAGCAAGGGAAATTAGGGATAGTGTGAAATCCAAGGAAGAGGCATACAAATTGGCCAGAAAAAGCAGCAAACCTGAGGACAGGGAGAAATTTAGAATTCAGCAGAGGAGGACAAAGCATTTAATTAGGAGGGGGAAAATAGAGTATGAGAGGAAGCTTGCTGGGAACATAAAAACTGACTGCAAAAAGCTTCGATAGATATGTGAAGAGTAAAAGATTAGTGAAGATAAATGTAGGTTCCTTACAGTCAGAATCAGGTGAATTTATAATGGGGAAGAAAGAAATGGCAGACCAATTGAACAAATACTTTTGTTCTGGCTTCACAAAGGAAGACACAAATAACCTTCCGGAAGTGATAGTGGACCGAGGGTCTAGCGAGAAGGAGGAACTGAAGGAAATCCTTATTAGTTAGGAAATTGTGTTAGGGAAATTGATGGAATTGAAGGCCAATAAATCCCCAGGGCCTGATAGTCTGCATCCCAGAGTACTTAAGGAAGTGGCCCTAGAAATAGTGGATGCATTGGTGATCATTTTCCAACATTCTATCAACTCTGGATCAGTTCCTATGGACTGGAGAGTAGCTAATGTAACACCACTTTTTAAAAAAGGAGGGAGAGAGAAAATGGGTAATTATAGACCGGTTAGCCTGACATCAGTCATGGGGAAAATTTTTAAATCAATTATGAAAGCTGAAATAGCAACGCATTTGGAAAGCAGTGACAGGATCAGTCCAAGTTAGCATGGATTTATGAAAGGGAAATCATGATTGACAGATTTTCTAGAATTTTTTTAGGGTGTAACTAGTAGAGTGAACAAGGGAGAACCAGTGGATGTGGTGTATTTGGACTTTCAAAAGGCTTTTGACAAGGTCCCACACAAGAGATTGGTGTGCAAAATTAAAGCACATGGTATTGGGGGTAATGTAGTGACGTGGATAGAGAACTGGTTGGCAGACAGGAAGCAGAGAGTCTGGATAAATGGGTCCTTTTCAGAATGGCAGGCAGTGACTAGTGGGGTGCTGCAGGGCTCAGTGCTGGGACCCCAGCTATTTACAATATACATCAATGATTTAGATGAAGGAATTGAGTGTAATATCTCCAAGTTTGCAGATGACACTAAGCTGTTGATGGTGTGAGCTGTGAAGAGGACGCTAAGAGGCTGCAGGGTGACTTGGACAGGTTAGGTGAGTGGGCAAATACATCGCAGATGCAGTATAATGTGGATAAATGTGAGGTTATCCAATTTGGTGGCAAAAACATGAAGGCAGAATTTTATCTGAATGGTGGCAGATTAGGAAAAGGGGAGGTGCAACGAGACCTGGGTGTCATGGTACATCAGTCATTGAAGGTTGACATGCAGGTGCAGCAGGTGGTGAAGAAGTCAAATTGCATGTTGGCCGTTATAGCTAGGGGATTTGAGTATCGGAGCAGGGAGGTCTTACTGCAGTTGTACAGAGCCTTGTTGAGGCCTCACCTGGAATATTGTGTTCAGTTTTGGTCTCCTAATCTGAGGATGGACGTTGTTGCTATTGAGGGAGTGCAGCGAAGGTTCACTAGACTGATTCCCGGGATGGTAGGACTGACATATGAGGAGAGACTGGATCGACTGGGCCTGTAGTCACTGGAGTTTAGAAGAATGAGAGGGGATCTCATAGAAACATATAAAATTCTGATGGGACTGGACAGGTTAGATGCAGGAAGAATGTTCCTGATGTTGGGGAAGTCTAGAACCAGGGGTCACAGTTTAAGGATAAGGCGTAAGCCATTTAGGACCGAGATGAGGAGAAACTTCTTTACTCAGAAAATTGTGAACCTGTGGAATTATCTGCCACAGAAAGTTGTTGATGCCAATACGTTAGATATATTCAAGAGGGAGTTAGATATGGCCCTTACGGCTAAAGGGATCAAGGGGTATGGAGAGAAAACAGGAAAGGGGTACTAAGGTGAATGATCAGCCATGATCTTATTGAATGGTGGTGCAGGCTCGAAGGGCCGAATGGCCTATTCCTGCACATTTTTTCTATGTTTCTATGTTACTAAGAACACCCTGGAGTATATCTTCCTCCAGTCCGAAAAACAACTGTTCACCACTACTCTGTTTCCTGTCACTTAGCCAATTCTGTATCCATGCTGCCACAGTCCCTTTTATTCCATGGGCTTCAACTTTGCTGGCAAGCCTATTATGTGGAACTTTAGACCAAATCAAATCTGTTATCCTCATCGACCCTCCTTGTTACCGCTTCAAAAATTCAATCAAGTTAGTCAGACACTACTTTCCCTTGACAATTCCATGCTGACTGTCTTTGATTAATTTGTGCCTTTCTAAATGACAATTAATACTATCCCTCAGAATTGACTGGTGAGCAAATTATTGGAAAAAATTCTGAGGGACAGTATTGATTGCCATTTAGAAATATCATGTCTGACTAACATAACATAAGAAAATAGGAGCAGGAGTAGGCCATTCAGCCTCTCGAGCCTGCTCTGCCATTCAATAAGATCATGGCTGATCTGATCTTGTCCTCAACTCCACTTCCCTGCCTGCTCCCCATAACACTTGACTCCCTTATCATTCAAAAATCTGTCTATCTCGGCCTTAAATATATTCAATGACCCAGCCTCCACAGCTCTCTGGGGCAGAGAATTCCATAGATTCACGACCCTCTGAGAGAAGAAATTCCTTCTTATTTCCGTTTTAAATGGGCAACCCCTTATTCTGAAACTGTGCCCCCTAGTTCTAGATTCCCCCACAAGGGGAATCATCCTCTCTGCATCTACCCTGTCAAGCCCCCTCAGAATGTTATACGTTTCAATAAGACCGCCTCTAAGTCTTCTAAACTTCAATGAGTATAGGCCCAGCCAGCTCAACCTTTCTTCATATGACAACGCCTTTATCTCAGGAATCAACCTTGTGAACCTTCTCTGAACTGCCTCCAATGCAAATATATCCTTCGTTAAATAAGGAGACCAAAACTGTACGCAGTACGCCAGGTGTGGACTTAATTGATTGAAATTTTTCTCTTTGAAATAGAGGAGGCTGAGGGGAGATTTAATTGAGGTATATAAACTTATTACGGGCCGCGATAGAGTGGAGAGGAAGGATCTATTTTCCTTAGCAGAGAGATCAATAATCAGGGGGCATAGATTTAAAGTAATTGGTCAAAGGATTAGAGGGGTGTTGGGGAGAATCTTTTTCACCCAGAGGGTGGTGGGGGTCTGGAACTCACTGGCAGAAATGGTGGTGAAGGCAAAAATATTCACCCAAAAATTACTTGGATATGCACTTGAAGTTTCGTAACCTAAAAGGCTACGACCAAGAGCTGGAAAGTTGGATTCGGTTGGATAGCTCTTATTCGGCCGGCGTGGACATATGGGCCCAATGGCCTCCTTCTGTGCTATAGAATTCTATGATTCTATGAGAAACTGGCATCTCGGACTTGCCCATCGCTCAGAATGAACTTGTATGGATAGAATAGACGCTGCCCCATCAATCCAACTGTACCTGTTGCGATGGAAATGAACAGATGCATAGTGAAAAAATGAAGGGAAAATAAATCAGGAAAAGACAGGGGTGACTTGGGAAATCCAAATATGCATAAAATGGAAAATTATTACTTTAGTTTCTTATTTTCTTGAGTTAACTGCACAACATTCGCAGTCAGAGATGCCTCCAGGGTCTGATTGCATTTAATGAGCGTACACTTCAGAGGCGGCACTATGGCTCACAACAAGCTTGTGTATGTTTTTGTGCTATTTCTGCCTATTTAAGGTGGGCTTCAGAATCTGGGGGAGGAGGTGGAAATTCATAGGTCTCAACACCTTGAAAGATAAGCCAGCATTTATCTTTGTAATTAATCCCAGTGTGCTATCTAGCTGCAGTCTTTGGCAACACTGCAATTATTAACCCTCTCATAACCTCCCCAATCTGAAGACAGGTAGGAATGAGGTAGCTCTGGTGTAATCAGCCTTCCTTTGAAGAAGCTTTATTTCAAGAAGCCAATTATTACAAATAAATTATATACAAATCCAAACAGGGCAAAAAACGGCCAAATATTTAACAATTATCGGTTAAATATAAACATTTTTGAAAGAGAAAAAATGCACACTCGTTTACGTTCGCGCTGATTTCGGTATGTTAACAGTGTGAGGTGGAGCATTGCAGCGAGAAAGATCGAGAAGAGGATTGGCGCGATGACGCAGCCATGGTTGACCTCGGTTCGGACGTTGATTGGGTCTGTGGTGGATTCGTTGGTCAGGATCACGGCTTGCATGCCATCGTGGAGCAGGCGGAGGATGGTGACAAACTTTGGAGGGCAGCCAAAACAGAGGAGGACGTTCCATAGTCCCTCGCAGTTAACAGTGTCAAAGGCCTTTGTGAGGTCAAAGAAGGCCATATACAAGGGTTGGTGCTGTTCCTGCATTTCTCTTGCAGTGTCGCACCGTAAAAGTCATGTCCGTTGTGCCCTGTAGTGGACAGAATCCGCACTGTAACTCCGGGAGGAGCTCCTCAACCACAGGGAAAAGAGGGTTGAGAAGTAAACTAGAGATGACTTTCCCAGTGGCTGACAACAGGGAAAATCCTCTGTAGTTGCCGCAGTCGGACTTGTCCCCTTTTTGAAAGATGGTCACAATTACTGCGGCTCTGAGATCTCCTGGCATGCTCTCCTCCTTCCAGATGAGAGAGATGAGGTCATGCATTCGTGCCAATAGTGCCTCTCCGCCATACTTTAGTGCCTCAGCAGGGATTCCATCTGCTCCCGATGCCTTGTTGTTCTTGAGCTGATGGATGGCCTTTTCTACCTCGTGCAGGACTGGGGTTTTGCTGAGATGGTGGCATGCTGTGGGATGGAGTTGAGGACACTCGTGTCAAAGGCAGAGTCTCGATTAAGGAGATCTTCGAAATGCTCCTTCCAGCAGGTCTTGACTGCCTCGGTGTCCTTGATGAGTGTCTCCCCATTCTTGGCCAGCAGTGGGGTGGGCCTTGGGTGCTTGGGTCGTAGGTGGATTTGATTGTGGTGAAGAATCCTCACACATCATGGCTTGGGCCAGCTGCTGGATCTCCTATGCTTTCTCCACCCACCATCTATTCATTAGGTCACGGGCTTTTTGTTGGACCTCGGCCTTAAGCCGCCTGTAAAGCTGCTTTGCTGCTTCCGAGTTGGGTTGTTGTTTTAGGTTCAGAAATGCCCTGCGTTTATGATTTATTAACTCTTGGACCTCCTGGTCATTCTCATCAAACCAGTCCTGGTGTTTCCTGGTTGAGTGACCGAGCGTCTCTTCGCAGGCACTGGTTATGGTGGCCTGGAGGGCAGACCAAGCGCTTTGGGCACTCTGCGTCTCGTGGTCATCAAGGGTCACCAGGTTAGTAGTGAGGCACTGGCTGTATAGGGCTCTCTTAGCTGGGTCTTTCAGTGCCCCGGTGTTGATTTTTCTGTGGCACTGCTTCTGTTGCCGTTGTCGCGTTGCGGCTATATTGATATTGATGACGGAGCGGATTAGGGGATGGTCCGTCCAGCAGTTGTCAGCTCCTGTCATGGCGCGGGTGATGCGCATGTCCTTGTGATTTCTTGCTCGAACTATGATGTAGTTGAGCAGGCGCCAATGCTTGGAGCGGGGCTGTTGCCACAACGCCTTGTACTTGTCCCTCTGGCGGAACAAGGTGTTGGTGATGACAAGGTCGTGTTTCAGGCATTTTGTCAGGAGCAGGGTACCGCTGGAGTTGGTTGTAAAGTATGGAAGAACACCACAAGACTGAGTACTGTGAGCTAAAACTGATGTGACCTTAGTCTCTTTAATACAACTCCAGAGTGCCTAAGCAGCCTGGCAGATAACCTTTTATACTCCCTTGCATGAGTTGTGCAGGTGACACTTGGGCCTCCAACAGTTGCGCCCTCTGGTGGCAAGTCTTACACAGTTACAATTTTTACATACATAACATCACTGCCCCCCCCCCCCCCCAAAGTCTTTATTACAAATTATTTACAAGTTGAGACGATCCAGGGCCCTAAGCTCCCTGGTTGATCATCTGAGTTCAAACTCTGGAATGGGTGAGTTGGTCGGACCATTGCTGCACTGCCAGTCTGACAGGACTGTTGGGAATGGTGGGTTCATCCTCTTGATTGACAGCGAGGTCGATTGCAGGTTGAGTGTGTGTTGGCGAGAGCATGCAGAAAACAAGCGCAGGCAGCGGAAGGAGCGTGTGGCAAACCAGACTCCCCACCCACCCTTTCCTTCAACCACTGTCTGTCCCACCTGTGACAGAGACTGTAATTCCCGTATTGGACTGTTCAGTCACCTTAGAACTCACTTTTGAAGTGGAAGCAAATCTTCCTCGATTTCGAGGAACTGTCTATGATGATGATGATATTGACAATTTTGAGGGCATGTAACCTGAGCGGGTGGGCTGAGTCAAATTTTGTGGTGTAAACACCTTTTCTCCTAAGTGTTTCTTCTTCAAATAATGCGGGTAGTGTGGACTATTATAAGATTGAAGGCCTCATGGATGCTTCCTGGAAAATGGCAACTAACGTGCATGCTGCTGTTTCTGTGGTCAGATATTACTTGAACAGTAATTGAGTGCCAAACCTTTCTCTTCGTGAGGTTAACATGAAGAGCCCTGATATCACACGGGTACCGTTGGGAACTCTTTGCACTCAAAGGAACTCTGGTGAAAGCTGTGTGTCCTGACCAGCTGATACCTTCTTTCCATAAGAAAAATGATGAAGGCATTGTCCATTGCCTACGCAGTGTTTGTCACTGGCCTGTTACATGCGTACTGCAGATTCCCTGATATGCCAGATGTCTCCTGAAGTGCTTTGGAAGTATGAGGCAGCATGAAAGCTTCATTCTGTGGTAACTTTCACTTCCACGGAAAGAGCCATGCCTGATCCAGATGTGTGTCGGTCATTGTGTCAGTCATGGCCCCACTCTGTGGCAGCCTGTCTTGCGAAGTGGAGGCAGCAAAGACATGCCTCCTCCAACTCATCCAGGTACGTGGACCAAGGCAGTGACATTTATGGCCTTCACACCTCAGAGGTCTTTGAATCTTAAGAAATTCCCCTTCCATATCTCAATTATGGAGCGCATTCAGGACCTGCACAGGAATCCCCATCCTCACCTCCCTGCAAGAAGCCACATCAAAGCCAGCGGTATGCAAAAGTAATGAGTACTGGTCAGAAAAAAAACCCAAAAATACAAAAATGGAGACTACCCAACAAATCCAAGTAATGGGTGTAACAAAATGCAGCAAAGGCAACATGAAACTGCAAAAATAAATTACGATAAAAGTGCCTTGATGCTTTAAGAGATGTGCTTCAGCAACTGAGGTCGCAGGACTAAACTGCAACCACGTTTTATGGGCAATGCTGTGGGTGGAACCTCACCCAAACTCACAAAGCTCCTATCCCAAAATTACTATGTTTAATGAGATCATGCACTCCTCAATTTTGTACCCAAACCGTGGGTCAATATGAATCAGCACAGGGCTTTGCAAAATCGGGACTGTTGAAGTCACAACGATATATATTCGTGGCACAGCAATTATAAAAGGTCACATTGTAGTTTTGCATGTTTGTGCAATAGTTTAAGATTGTATGGGGTCATAACTGGCATATGTTTCCCCTCGTGGGGGAACCTAGAACTAGGGGGCATAGTTTCAGAATAAGGGGTCGCCCATTTAAAACAGAAATGAGGAGGAATTTATTCTCTCAGAGGGTCGTGAATCTTTGGAATTCTCTACCACAGAGAGTTGTATAGGCGCGGTCATTGAATATATTTAAGGCGGAGATAGACAGATTTTTGAACAATAAGGGAATCAAGGGTTGTGGGAGCGGGCAGGGAAATGGAGTTGAGGCCAAGATCAGATCAACCATAATCTTATTGAATGGCAGAGCAGGCTCGAGGGGCCAAATGGCCTACTGCTCCTATTTCTTATGTTCTTATATGGATGCACTGGGGCTATTCTACCTTTTCTCAGGGTGTTTTGGTTAGAGCACTTTTCTTGGGTAACTGGAGGCAGGAGATGGTGTGTCCAGGTCTATTAGGCGTCACCTGGACACCTTCTCTATAAGGATGTCTTGTAATGTTTCTGAGGATGGCTGCCTGTATGGGGCTCCAAGTTCGGCCACATCCTTACCAGGAATCATTTGATGTTGGATATATGAGCCTACAGTACAGGCATCAAGTTGCATGATACTTTCCCAGTGCCAAGTAAAGACCGTGCATCACTCACTTGGACTGGCCAATCTCTCACAAGGTGGCCAATTCTTATGTTTGCAATGGGCTGGGTAAGATTTCACTATATATTGGGGGTGGGAGGCATCTGCTTGCCTCTAGAGATGCTAGTTATGCTAGTCTGTAGATCTCAGGTGGCTTTTGCACTTCAAGAAATAGGCCGAGCAGAAAATCCACAACAAGGCAGCCCCGCTTGAGCTATGAGATCCTCATAACCACAATGGAACATCCAGGCTGCTCGTGGTCATTGTGGAATCCCAGATGGTGGCCCAGAATGTTGCGTGCAACCTGAAATGCTTATGAGTGTCTCCATTTGGCCACATCCTCTCCAGGATTCATTTGACAGGGAACAACTGGATTTATGAAATGTCTGTGGTCGTGTGGTAAATTAATTGTATAAATTTGAGTTGCCCCTCATGCATTTTAAAATAAGTGGTGATTATGAGGGCTTGTTCCTGGATTTTCCTCCATTCTTCTGTTACTTGGTAGTCTACATCTTGCCCCAAGGGCCCCTTTAGGTTTTCTGTCGGTAGTGCATAGTGATATGGACATTGCACAGCTCGAGCAGGGCTGCTTTGTCGTGGCGCTTTGCCAAGTGTCACTCGATCCTGTAGGAAGTACTGGATTTGGACGTATTTGAAAAAAATCCAGCTGAGCGAGGTGGAATTTTACTTTTATACTCTGGAAAAATAAGCAAAGGCTTATCTAAAGAACAGCAGTGTAATTATTCAGATTTTGGTGAATGTGACCCCCTTGTTTACCTGTGAAAAGAGAGACTCTCCCCTTGGAATTGTTAAGTGAGGTTGAGGGAACTGTAACTGTGCAAAATATTAAACAACACTGTGGTGTTCTTTTTGTCCTGTCAGTCACTATAAAGTATCAAAGTATTATTTTGTTAGTAGGATGATTATGATTTTCCCCGTATCAAGTTCTTCATTTCCTGGAGCTTCAGGCTGTGCTGAATTACTTGATTTCAGCCAGAGAATACCTTACATCCCTGGACAAGGGAGAGGAAAATCTTGATCACCATCCCTCCTCCGTCATCATCATCATCATCATAGGCAGTCCCTCGAATCGAGGATGACTTGCTTCAACGTCAAAAAGTTCACAGGTGTGTCAATGAAGGACTTCAAATTCCAGGTCCCGAACTAAATCTTGAATCCTGTGCGTGGATTTTTTTAACGAGGGGTGGCCATTGCACACCAGCCACCCCATG